>NC_142282.1:3631780-3824280 GCF_052056855.1 Sturnus vulgaris | reverse complement strand
GATGGGGTGGGATGGGATGGGATGGGTTGGGATGGGATGGGATCCCTTGGATGGGTTGGGATCCCCGGGATGGGATGGCCTCCCTGGGATGGGATCCATGGGATGGGTTACTTGGGATGGGATAGGATCCCTGGGATGGGAGAGGATGGGATGGGATATGTTGGGATGGGATGGGATCCCTGGGATGGGATGGGATCCCTGGGATGGGATACCTGGAATGTGATCCCTCGTATGGGATGGGATCACTGGGATGGAATGGAATCCCTGGGATGGGATCCCTGGGATGGGATGGGATGGGATCCCTGGGATGTTATGGGATCCGTGGGATGTGATGGGATGGGATTCCTGGGATGGGAATGGGTGGGATGGGATGGGATCACTGTGATGGGATGGAATCCCTGGGACGAGATCGCTGGGATGGGATGTGATGGGATGGGATGGGATGGGATCCCTGCGATGGGATGGGATGGTATGGGATGGGATCCCTGGGATGGGATCGGATGGGATGCCTGGGATGCGATGGGATGGGATCCGTGGGATGGGATGTGATCCCTGGGATGGGATGGGGTGAGATGGGATGGGATGGGATCCCTGGGATTGGATGGGATGGGATGGGTTGGGATGGGATGGGATGGGATGGGATTGGATGGGATGGGTTGGGATGGTATGGGATCCCTGGGATGGTGTCCCTGGGATGGGATGGGATGGGATGGGATAGGATGGCATGGGATGGGGTGGGATGGGATGGGATTGGATGGGATGGGGTGGGATGGGATGGGATTGGCTACGCTGGTGTTGGGGGTTGAATGCTTTGCTTTTCTTTCTGTGGATTTTCTCCCATTGTTATGCTAAGTAATTGTGGCTACACCTTAAAACGACAGATAATGTTCTCTCGTAGGGGGGTGGCTGGAGGGAGAGGGGGGGGGGAACCGGAAAAGGAAAGGTGGGATAGGGGGGTCTGGAGCGGGGGACTGGCTCTCTCTCGCTTGGCTCGTGGAGTGGGGAGACAACCTGGGCTCTGCTCTGGCATCTTCCCCTGTCATCCCAGCGCTGAGATCCACGCTCCCTGCCTTTGGACATCGCTCCGCGGCTCTCCCAGCTCACCCTACTACCTCCGGACACTCTGCTGAGCACCACGACCGACACCGTGAGGGGGGAGTAATTTTCCCCATCCTCTCTCTCCCCTGGGCCGCGGCCGCCATCACCCAGCCCTCTTCAACTGCGTGGGACCTGCCCTGCCCCCACAGCACCGGTAACAGCACAGGGAGACGGCCTGCGGCCAGAAGGGACTGGAGTGGAGCTAGACTGTTTCTGTTGCCAATTTTTATAGCTGTTGTTGTTTTTTTCTGCTTTGTTAAATACCAGTAAAGAACTGTTATTCTCATCCCCATATCTCCTGCCTGAAGGTGTCTGAATTGGACCTAAAATAATTAAAAGGGAGGGGGATTGCACTCTGCATCGCAGAAAAGGGGCTCCTGCCTTTCCTTAGACCATACCTGTCTTTCAAACCGAGACAGCTGGGTTGGGATGGGATGGGATCGATGGGATGGGATGGGATGGAATGGGATCCCTGGGATGGTACGGAATGGGATCCCTGGGATGGGATGGGATACCTGGTATGGGATCCCTAGGATGGGATGGGATGGGATGGGATGCGATGGGATAGGATGGGATGGGATGCGATGGGATAGGATGGGATGGGATGGGGTAGGATGTGATGGGATCCCTGGGATGGGATGGGATCCCTGGGATGGGATCTCTGGGATCGGATGGAATCCATGGGATGGGATGGGTTGGGATGGAATCCCTGGGATGGGGACCAGGGGATGGGATGGGATCCCTGGTATGGGATCCCTGGGATGGGATGGGATGGGATCCCTGGGATGGGATGGGATCCCTGGCATGGGATGGGATTGGATGGCATGGCATGGGTTGGGATGGGTTGGGAACACTGGGATGGGATGTTATGGGATCCCTGGGATGAGATGGGATGGGATTGGATCCCTGGGATGGGATGAGATGGGATCCCAGGGATGGGATCCCTGGATTGTGATAGCTCGTATGGGATGGGATCCCTGGAATGGGATGGGATGGGATCGCTGGGATGGGATGGGATGGGATTGGATGGGTTGGGATACCTGGGATGGGGTGGGATGGCATGGGATGGAATGGGATGGTATCCTTGGATGGGATGGAATGGGATCCCTGAGATGGGATGCGATCCCTGGGATGGGATCCCTGGGCTGGGATGGGATCCCTGGAATGGGATGGGATCCCTGGAATGGGATGGGATGGGATGGGATTCCTGGGATGGGAATGGATGGGATGGGATGGGATTGGATGGGATGGGATCACTGTGATAGGATGGGATCCCTGGGTTGGGATCGAATCCCTGGGATGGCATCCCTGGGATGGGATGGAATCTCTGGGATGGGATCCCTGGGGTGGGATTGGTTGGAATGGGATGGGATCCCTGGGATCGGATGGGATCCCTGGGATGGGATGGGATGGGATCCCTGGGTTGGGATGGGTTCCATGGGATGGGATCCCAGGGATGGGATGGGATGGGATGGGATGGGATAGGATCTCTGGGATTGAATCCCTGGGATGGGATGGGATCCCTGGGATGTTATGGGATCCGCGGGGTGCGATGGGATGGGATTCCTGGGATGGGAATGGGTGGGGTGGGATGGGATGGGATGGGATGGGATGGGATGGGATCCCTGGGATGGGATGGGATCCCTGTGATGGGAAGGGATGGTATCCCTGCGATGGGATCGGTTGGGATGGGATCCCTGGGATGGGATGGAATACCTGGCATGAGATAGCAGGGATGATATGGGATGGGATGGGATGGGATGGGATGGGATGGGATCCCTGGGATGGGATACCTGGGATGGGATGGGATGGGATTGGATAGGATGGGATGGGATGGGATCCCTGGGATGGGATGGGATGCGATGGGATGGGATGGGATCCCTGGGATGGGATGGGATTCCTGGGATGGTATCCCTGGGATGGGTTAGGATGGGATTGGATGGAATGGGATGGGATCCCTGGGATGGGATGGGATCCCTGGGATGGGATGTGTTCACTGGGATGGGTTGGGATCCCTGGAATGGGATGGGATGGGATTCCTGGGATGGGATGGGATGGGATCCCTGGGATAGTATGGGATTCCTGCGTTGGGATCGAATCCCTGGGATGGCATCAGTGAGATGGGATGAGATCCCTAACATGGGATCCCTGGGATGGGATGTGATCCCTGGGATGAGAAGGGATGGGATGGAATGGGATGGGATCCCTGGGATGGGATGGGATGGGATGGGATCCCTGGGATGGAATCCCTGGGATAGGATGGGATCCCTGGGTTGGGATCGAATCCCTGGGATGTTATCCCTTGGATGGGATTGGATCCCTTGGATGGGATGGGATGGGATGGGATGGGATGGGATGGGATGGGATGGGATGGGATGGGATGGGATGGGATGGGATGGGATGGAATGGGATGGGATGTGATGGCATGGGATGGGATCCCTGGAATGGGATGGGATCCCTGGAATGGGATGGGATGGGATTCCTGGGATGGGAATGGATGGGATGGGATGGGATGGGATGGGATGGCATGGGTTGGGATGGGATTCGATGGGATGGGATGGGATGGGATCCCTGGGATGGGATCGGATGGGATGGGATGGGATCCCTGGGATGGAATCCCTGGGATAGGATGGGATGGGTTGGAATGGGATGGGATCCCTGGCATGGGATGGGATCCCTGGGATGGGATGGGATGGGATCCCTGGGTTGGGATGGGTTCCATGGGATGGGATCCCTGGGATGGGATGGGATGGGATGGGATGGGATGGGATGGGATGGGATGGGATGGGATGGGATAGGATCTCTGGGCTGGGATGGGATCGGATGGTATCCCTGGGATGGGATACATGGGATGGGATCGGATGTGATTGCATGGGATGGGATTGGATGGGATGGGATGGGCTAGAATGGGTTGGGATGGGATGGGATCAATGGGATGGGATGGGATGGGATGGGATGGGATGGGATGGGATGGGATGGGATGGGATGGGATGGGATGGGTTGGGATGGGATAGGATCAATGGGATGGGAGCGGAGGGGATGGGATGGGATGGGTTGGGATCCCTGGGATGGGATCCCTTGGATGGGATGTGATCCCTGGGATGGGATCCCTGGGATGGGATGGGATGGGATCGATGGGATGGGATGGGTTGGGATGGGTTGGGATGGGATAGGATCGCTGGGATTGGATCCCTGGGATGAGATGGGAACCCTGTGATGGGATCCCTGGGATGGGATGGGATGGGATGGGATGGGATGGAATGGGATGGGATGGAATGGAATGGGATCGGATGGGATGGGATTGGATTGGATTGGATGGCATGGGTTGGGATGGGATTCGATGGGATGGGATGGGATCCCTGGGATGGGATCGGATGGGATGGGATGGGATCCCTGGGATGGAATCCCTGGGATAGGATGGGATCCCTGGGTTGGGATCGAATCCCTGGGATGTTATCCCTTGGATGGGATTGGATCCCTTGGATGGGATGGGATGGGATGGGATGGGATGGGATGGGATGGGATGGGATGGGATGGGATGGGATGGGATGGGATGGAATGGGATGGGATGTGATGGCATGGGATGGGATCCCTGGAATGGGATGGGATCCCTGGAATGGGATGGGATGGGATTCCTGGGATGGGAATGGATGGGATGGGATGGGATTGGATGGGATGGCATGGGTTGGGATGGGATTCGATGGGATGGGATGGGATGGGATCCCTGGGATGGGATCGGATGGGATGGGATCCCTGGGATGGAATCCCTGGGATAGGATGGGATGGGTTGGAATGGGATTGGATCCCTGGCATGGGATGGGATCCCTGGGATGGGATGGGATGGAATCCCTGGGTTGGGATGGGTTCCATGGGATGGGATCCCTGGGATGGGATGGGATGGGATGGGATGGGATGGGATGGGATGGGATGGGATGGGATGGGATGGGATAGGATAGGATCTCTGGGCTGGGATGGGATCGGATGGTATCCCTGGGATGGGATACATGGGATGGGATCGGATGTGATTGCATGGGATGGGATTGGATGGGATGGGATGGGCTAGAATGGGTTGGGATGGGATGGGATCAATGGGATGGGAGCGGAGGGGATGGGATGGGATGGGATGGGATGGGATGTGATGGCATGGGATGGGATCCCTGGAATGGGATGGGATCCCTGGAATGGGATGGGATGGGATTCCCGGGATGGGAATGGATGGGATGGGATGGGATTGGATGGGATGGCATGGGTTGGGATGGGATTCGATGGGATGGGATGGGATCCCTGGAATGGGATCGGATGGGATGGGATGGGATGGGATCCCTGGGATGGAATCCCTGGGATAGGATGGGATGGGTTGGAATGGGATGGGATCCCTGGGATGGGATGGGATCCCTGGGATGGGTTGGGATCCCCGGGATGGGATGGCCTCCCTGGGATGGGATCCATGGGATGGGTTACTTGGGATGGGATAGGATCCCTGGGATGGGAGAGGATGGGATGGGATATGTTGGGATGGGATGGGATCCCTGGGATGGGATGGGATCCCTGGGATGGGATACCTGGAATGTGATCCCTCGTATGGGATGGGATCACTGGGATGGGATGGAATCCCTGGGATGGGATCCCTGGGATGGGATGGGATGGGATGGGATCCCTGGGATGTTATGGGATCCGTGGGATGTGATGGGATGGGATTCCTGGGATGGGAATGGGTGGGATGGGATGGGATCACTGTGATGGGATGGAATCCCTGGGACGAGATCGCTGGGATGGGATGTGATGGGATGGGATGGGATGGGATGGGATCCCTGCGATGGGATGGGATGGTATGGGATGGGATCCCTGGGATGGGATCGGATGGGATGCCTGGGATGCGATGGGATGGGATCCGTGGGATGGGATGTGATCCCTGGGATGGGATGGGGTGAGATGGGATGGGATGGGATGGGATCCCTGGGATTGGATGGGATGGGATGGGATGGGTTGGGATGGGATGGGATGGGATGGGATGGGATTGGATGGGATGGGTTGGGATGGTATGGTATCCCATGGATGGTGTCCCTGGATTGGGTTGGGATGGGATGGGATGGCATGGGATGGGGTGGGATGGGATGGGATTGGATGGGATGGGGTGGGATGGGATGGGATTGGCTACGCTGGGTTGGGATGGGATGGGATCGATGGGATGGGATGGGATGGAATGGGATCCCTGGGATGGTACGGAATGGGATCCCTGGGATGGGATGGGATACCTGGTATGGGATCCCTAGGATGGGATGGGATGGGATGGGATGCGATGGGATAGGATGGGATGGGATGCGATGGGATAGGATGGGATGGGATGGGGTAGGATGTGATGGGATCCCTGGGATGGGATGGGATCCCTGGGATGGGATCTCTGGGATCGGATGGAATCCATGGGATGGGATGGGTTGGGATGGAATCCCTGGGATGGGGACCAGGGGATGGGATGGGATCCCTGGTATGGGATCCCTGGGATGGGATGGGATGGGATCCCTGGGATGGGATGGGATCCCTGGGATGGGATCCCTGGAATGTGATCCCTGAGATGGGATGCGATCCCTGGCATGGGATGGGATTGGATGGGATGGCATGGGTTGGGATGGGTTGGGAACACTGGGATGGGATGTTATGGGATCCCTGGGATGAGATGGGATGGGATTGGATCCCTGGGATGGGATGAGATGGGATCCCAGGGATGGGATCCCTGGATTGTGATAGCTCGTATGGGATGGGATCCCTGGGATGGGATGGGATGGGATCGCTGGGATGGGATGGGATGGGATTGGATGGGTTGGGATACCTGGGATGGGGTGGGATGGCATGGCATGGAATGGGATGGTATCCTTGGATGGGATGGAATGGGATCCCTGAGATGGGATGCGATCCCTGGGATGGGATCCCTGGGCTGGGATGGGATCCCTGGAATGGGATGGGATCCCTGGAATGGGATGGGATGGGATTCCTGGGACGGGAATGGATGGGATGGGATGGGATTGGATGGGATGGGATCACTGTGATAGGATGGGATCCCTGGGTTGGGATCGAATCCCTGGGATGGCATCCCTGGGATGGGATGGAATCTCTGGGATGGGATCCCTGGGGTGGGATGGGTTGGAATGGGATGGGATCCCTGGGATCGGATGGGATCCCTGGGATGGGATGGGATGGGATCCCTGGGTTGGGATGGGTTCCATGGGATGGGATCCCCGGGATGGGATGGGATGGGATGGGATGGGATGGGATGGGATAGGATCTCTGGGATTGAATCCCTGGGATGGGATGGGATCCCTGGGATGTTATGGGATCCGCGGGATGCGATGGGATGGGATTCCTGGGATGGGAATGGGTGGGGTGGGATGGGATGGGATGGGATGGGATGGGATGGGATGGGATCCCTGGGATGGGATGGGATCCCTGTGATGGGAAGGGATGGTATCCCTGCGATGGGATCGGTTGGGATGGGATCCCTGGGATGGGATGGAATACCTGGCATGAGATAGCAGGGATGATATGGGATGGGATGGGATGGGATGGGATGGGATGGGATGGGATGGGATGGGATCCCTGGGATGGGATACCTGGGATGGGATGGGATGGGATTGGATGGGATGGGATGGGATCCCTGGGATGGGATGGGATGCGATGGGATGGGATGGGATCCCTGGGATGGGATGGAATTCCTGGGATGGTATCCCTGGGATGGGTTAGGATGGGATTGGATGGAATGGGATGGGATCCCTGGGATGGGATGGGATCCCTGGGATGGGATGGGATGGGATCCCTGGGATAGTATGGGATTCCTGCGTTGGGATCGAATCCCTGGGATGGCATCAGTGAGATGGGATGAGATCCCTAACATGGGATCCCTGGGATGGGATGTGATCCCTGGGATGAGAAGGGATGGGATGGAATGGGATGGGATCCCTGGGATGGGATGGGATGGGATGGGATCCCTGGGATGGAATCCCTGGGATAGGATGGGATCCCTGGGTTGGGATCGAATCCCTGGGATGTTATCCCTTGGATGGGATTGGATCCCTTGGATGGGATGGCATGGGATGGGATGGGATGGGATGGGATGGGATGGAATGGGATGGGATGTGATGGCATGGGATGGGATCCCTGGAATGGGATGGGATCCCTGGAATGGGTTGGGATGGGATTCCTGGGATGGGAATGGATGGGATGGGATGGGATTGGATGGGATGGCATGGGTTGGGATGGGATTCGATGGGATGGGATGGGATGGGATCCCTGGGATGGGATCGGATGGGATGGGATGGGATCCCTGGGATGGAATCCCTGGGATAGGATGGGATGGGTTGGAATGGGATGGGATCCCTGGCATGGGATGGGATCCCTGGGATGGGATGGGATGGGATCCCTGGGTTGGGATGGGTTCCATGGGATGGGATCCCTGGGATGGGATGGGATGGGATGGGATGGGATGGGATGGGATGGGATAGGATCTCTGGGCTGGGATGGGATCGGATGGTATCCCTGGGATGGGATACATGGGATGGGATCGGATGTGATTGCATGGGATGGGATTGGATGGGATGGGATGGGCTAGAATGGGTTGGGATGGGATGGGATCAATGGGATGGGAGCGGAGGGGATGGGATGGGATGGGATGGGATGGGATGGGATGGGATGGGATGGGATGTGATGGCATGGGATGGGATCCCTGGAATGGGATGGGATCCCTGGAATGGGATGGGATGGGATTCCTGGGATGGGAATGGATGGGATGGGATGGGATTGGATGGGATGGAATGGGTTGGGATGGGATTCGATGGGATGGGATGGGATCCCTGGGATGGGATCGGATGGGATGGGATGGGATGGGATCCCTGGGATGGAATCCCTGGGATAGGATGGGATGGGTTGGAATGGGATGGGATCCCTGGGATGGGATGGGATCCCTGGGATGGGATGGGATGGGATCCCTGGGTTGGGATGGGTTCCATGGGATGGGATCGCTGGGATGGGATGGGATGGGATGGGATGGGATGGGATGGGATGGGATGGGATAGGATCTCTGGGATTGGATCCCTGGGATGAGATGGGATCCCTGGGATATGATCCCAGGGATGGGATGGGATGGGATTCCTGGGATGGGAATGGGTGGGATGGGATGGGACGGGATCCCTGGAATGGGATGGGATCCCTGTGATGGGATGGGATGGTATCCCAGCGATGGGATTGGTTGGGATGGGATCCCTGGGATGGGATGGAATACCTGGCATGAGATAGCAGGGATGATATGGGATGGGATGGGATGGGATGGGATGGGATGGGATGGGATGGGATGGGATGGGATTGGATCCCTGGGATGGGATGGAATGTGATGGGGTGGGATGGGATGGGATGGGTTGGGATGGGATGGGATCCCTTGGATGGGATGGGATGGGATGGGATGGGATGGGATCCCTGGGATGGGAACAGATCAAGTGGGATCCCTGGGATGGGATGCAATCCCTGGGATGGGATAGCTGGGATGGGATGGGATGGGATCCCTGGGATGGGAACAGATCAAGTGGGATCCCTGGGATGGGATGGAATCCCTGGGATGGGATAGCTGGGATGGGATGGGATGGGATCCCTGGGATGGGATGGGATCCCTGGGATGGGTTGTGATCCCCGGGATGGGATGGCCTCCCTGGGATGGGATCCATGGGATGGGTTACTTGGGATGGGATGGGATCCCTGGGATGGGATGGGATCCCTGGGATGGGATACCTGGAATGTGATCCCTCGTATGGGATGGGATCACTGGGATGGGATGGAATCCCTGGGATGGGATCCCTGGGATGGGATGGGATGGGATCCCTGGGATGTTATGGGATCCGTGGGATGTGATGGGATGGGATTCCTGGGATGGCAATGGGTGGGATGGGATGGGATCACTGTGATGGGATGGAATCCCTGGGACGAGATCGCTGGGATGGGATGTGATGGGATGGGATGGGATGGGATGGGATCCCTGCGATGGGATGGGATGGTATGGGATGGGATCCCTGGGATGGGATCGGATGGGATGCCTGGGATGCGATGGGATGGGATCCGTGGGATGGGATGTGATCCCTGGGATGGGATGGGGTGAGATGGGATGGGATGGGATGGGATCCCTGGGATTGGATGGGATGGGATGGGATGGGTTGGGATGGGATGGGATGGGATTGGATGGGATGGGTTGGGATGGTATGGTATCCCTGGGATGGTGTCCCTGGGATGGGATGGGATGGGATGGGATGGCATGGGATGGGGTGGGATGGGATGGGATTGGATGGGATGGGGTGGGATGGGATGGGATTGGCTACGCTGGGTTGGGATGGGATGGGATCGATGGGATGGGATGGGATGGAATGGGATCCCTGGGATGGTACGGAATGGGATCCCTGGGATGGGATGGGATACCTGGTATGGGATCCCTAGGATGGGATGGGATGGGATGGGATGCGATGGGATAGGATGGGATGGGATGCGATGGGATAGGATGGGATGGGATGGGGTAGGATGTGATGGGATCCCTGGGATGGGATGGGATCCCTGGGATGGGATCTCTGGGATCGGATGGAATCCATGGGATGGGATGGGTTGGGATGGAATCCCTGGGATGGGGACCAGGGGATGGGATGGGATCCCTGGTATGGGATCCCTGGGATGGGATGGGATGGGATCCCTGGGATGGGATGGGATCCCTGGGATGGGATCCCTGGAATGTGATCCCTGAGATGGGATGCGATCCCTGGCATGGGATGGGATTGGATGGGATGGCATGGGTTGGGATGGGTTGGGAACACTGGGATGGGATGTTATGGGATCCCTGGGATGAGATGGGATGGGATTGGATCCCTGGGATGGGATGAGATGGGATCCCAGGGATGGGATCCCTGGATTGTGATAGCTCGTATGGGATGGGATCCCTGGGATGGGATGGGATGGGATCCCTGGGATGGGATGGGATGGGATTGGATGGGTTGGGATACCTGGGATGGGCTGGGATGGCATGGGATGGAATGGGATGGTATCCTTGGATGGGATGGAATGGGATCCCTGAGATGGGATGCGATCCCTGGGATGGGATCCCTGGGCTGGGATGGGATCCCTGGAATGGGATGGGATCCCTGGAATGGGATGGGATGGGATTCCTGGGAGGGGAATGGATGGGATGGGATGGGATTGGATGGGATGGGATCACTGTGATAGGATGGGATCCCTGGGTTGGGATCGAATCCCTGGGATGGCATCCCTGGGATGGGATGGAATCTCTGGGATGGGATCCCTGGGGTGGGATGGGTTGGAATGGGATGGGATCCCTGGGATCGGATGGGATCCCTGGGATGGGATCGGATGGGATCCCTGGGTTGGGATGGGTTCCATGGGATGGGATCCCCGGGATGGGATGGGATGGGATGGGATGGGATGGGATGGGATGGGATAGGATCTCTGGGATTGAATCCCTGGGATGGGATGGGATCCCTGGGATGTTATGGGATCCGCGGGATGTGATGGGATGGGATTCCTGGGATGGGAATGGGTGGGGTGGGATGGGATGGGATGGGATGGGATGGGATGGGATCCCTGGTATGGGATGGGATCCCTGTGATGGGAAGGGATGGTATCCCTGCGATGGGATCGGTTGGGATGGGATCCCTGGGATGGGATGGAATACCTGGCATGAGATAGCAGGGATGATATGGGATGGGATGGGATGGGATGGGATGGGATGGGATGGGATGGGATGGGATGGGATCCCTGGGATGGGATACCTGGGATGGGATGGGATGGGATTGGATGGGATGGGATGGGATCCCTGGGATGGGATGGGATGCGATGGGATGGGATGGGATCCCTGGGATGGGATGGGATTCCTGGGATGGTATCCCTGGGATGGGTTAGGATGGGATTGGAAGGAATGGGATGGGATCCCTGGGATGGGATGTGTTCACTGGGATGGGTTGGGATCCCTGGAATGGGATGGGATGGGATTCCTGGGATGGGATGGGATGGGATCCCTGGGATAGTATGGGATTCCTGCGTTGGGATCGAATCCCTGGGATGGCATCAGTGAGATGGGATGAGATCTCTAACATGGGATCCCTGGGATGGGATGTGATCCCTGGGATGAGAAGGGATGGGATGGAATGGGATGGGATCCCTGGGATGGGATGGGATGGGATCCCTGGGATGTTATCCCTGGGATGGGATTGGATCCCTGGGATGGGATGGGATGGGATGGGATGGGATGGGATGGGATGGGATGGAATGGGATGGGATGGCATGGGATGGGATTCCTGGAATGGGATGGGATCCCTGGAATGGGATGGGATGGGATTCCTGGGATGGGAATGGATGGGATGGGATGGGATTGGATGGGTTGGGATCACTGGGATGGGATGGGATCCCTGTGATGGGATGGGATGGGATCCCTGGGATGGGATTTGTTGGGATGGGATTCCTGGGATGGGATGGAATACCTGGGATGAGATCGCTGGGATGGGATGGGATGGGATGGGATCCCTGGGCTGGGATGGGATCGGATGGTATCCCTGGGATGGGATACATGGGATGGGATCGGATGTGATTGCATGGGATGGGATTGGATGGGATGGGATGGGCTAGAATGGGTTGGGATGGGTTGGGATGGGATAGGATCGCTGGGATTGGATCCCTGGGATGAGATGGGAACCCTGTGATGGGATCCCTGGGATGGGATGGGATGGGATGGGATGGGATGGGATGGGATGGGATGGAATGGGATGGGATGGAATGGGATGGGATGGGATTGGATTGGATGGCATGGGTTGGGATGGGATTCGATGGGATGGGATGGGATCCCTGGGATGGGATCGGATGGGATGGGATGGGATCCCTGGGATGGAATCCCTGGGATAGGATGGGATCCCTGGGTTGGGATCGAATCCCTGGGATGTTATCCCTGGGATGGGATTGGATCCCTGGGATGGGATGGGATGGGATGGGATGGGATGGGATGGGATGGGATGGGATGGCATGGGATGGGATCCCTGGAATGGGATGGGATCCCTGGAATGGGATGGGATGGGATTCCTGGGATGGGAATGGATGGGATGGGATGGGATTGGATGGGATGGGATCCCTGTGATGGGATGGGATCCCTGTGATGGGATGGGATCCCTGGGATGGGATTTGTTGGAATGGGATCCCTGGGATGGGATGGAATACCTGGGATGAGATCGCTGGGATGGGATGGGATCCCTGCGCTGGGATGGGATCGGGTGGTATCCCTGGGATGGGATACATGGGATGGGATCGGATGTGATTGCATGGGATGGGATTGGATGGGATGGGATGGGCTAGAATGGGTTGGGATGGGATGGGATCAATGGGATGGGAGCGGAGGGGATGGGATGGGATGGGTTGGGATCCCTGGGATGGGATCCCTTGGATGGGATGTGATCCCTGGTATGGGATCCCTGGGATGGGATGGGATGGGATGGGATGGGATGGGATCGATGGGATGGGATGGGATGGGTTGGGATGGGTTGGGATGGGATAGGATCGCTGGGATTGGATCCCGGGGATGAGATGGGAACCCTGTGATGGGATCCCTGGGATGGGATCTCTGGGATCGGATGGTATCCATGGGATGGGATGGGTTGGGATGGGATGGAATCCCTGGGATGGGATGGGATCCCTGGGATGGGATCCCTGGAATGTGATCCCTGAGATGGGATGCGATCCCTGGGATGGGATGGGATTGGATGGGATGGCATGGGTTGGGATGGGTTGGGAACACTGGGATGGGATGTTATGGGATCCCTGGGATGAGATGGGATGGGATTGGATGGGTTGCGATGGGATGGGTTGGGATGGGTTGGGATGGGTTGGGATGGGATAGGATCGCTGGGATTGGATCCCGGGGATGAGATGGGAACCCTGTGATGGGATCCCTGGGATGGGATGGGATGGGATGGGATGGGATGGGATGGGATGGGATGGGATGGGATGGGATGGGATGGAATGGGATGGGATGGAATGGAATGGGATGGGATGGGATTGGATGGGATGGCATGGGTTGGGATGGGATTCGATGGGATGGGATGGGATCCCTGGGATGGGATCGGTTGGGATGCGATGGGATCCCTGGGATGGAATCCCTGGGATAGGATGGGATCCCTGGGTTGGGATGGAATCCCTGGGATGGCATCCCTGGGATGGGATGGAATCTCTGGGATGGGATCCCTGGGATGGGATGGGTTGGAATGGGATGGGATCCCTGGGATGGGATGGGATGCCTGGGATGGGATGGGATGGGATCCCTGGGTTGGGATGGGTTCCATGGGATGGGATCCCTGGGATGGGATGGGATGGGATGGGATGGGATGGGATGGGATGGGATGGGATAGGATCTCTGGGATAGGATCCCTGGGATGAGATGGGATCCCTGGGATGGGATCCCTGGGATGGGATGGGATGGGATCCCTGGGATGTTATGGGATCCGTGGGATGTGATGGGATGGGATTCCTGGGATGGGAATGGGTGGGATGGGATGGGATGGGAACCCTGGGATGGGATGGAATACCTGGCATGAGATAGCAGGGATGATATGGGATGGGATGGGATGGGATGGGATGGGATGGGATGGGATGGGATGGGATGGGATGGGATGGGATGGGATTGGATGGGATGGGATGGGATCCCCGGGATGGGATACCTGGGGTGGGATGGGATGGGATTGGATGGGATCCCTGGGATGGGATGGGATGGGATCCCTGGGATGGGATCCCTGGGATGGGATCGGATGGGACTGGATGGGATGGGATGGGATCCCTGGGATGGGATGGGATGGGATCCCTGAGATGAGAAGGGATGGGATGGAATGGGATGGGTTCCCTGGGATGGGATGGGATGGGATCGCTGGGATGTTATCCCTGGGATGGGATTGGATCCCTGGGATGGGATGGGATGGGATGGGATGGGATGGGATGGGATGGGATGGGATGGGATGGGATGGAATGGGATGGGATGTGATGGCATGGGATGGGATCCCTGGAATGGGATGGGATCCCTGGAATGGGATGGGATGGGATTCCTGGGATGGGAATGGATGGGATGGGATGGGATTGGATGGGATGGCATGGGTTGGGATGGGATTCGATGGGATGGGATGGGATCCCTGGGATGGAATCCCTGGGATAGGATGGGATCCCTGGGTTGGGATCGAATCCCTGGGATGGCATCCCTGGGATGGGATGGAATCTCTGGGATGGGATCCCTGGGATGGGATGGGATGGGTTGGAATGGGATGGGATCCCTGGGATGGGATGGGATCCCTGGGATGGGATGGGATGGGATCCCTGGGTTGGGATGGGTTCCATGGGATGGGATCCCTGGGATGGGATGGGATGGGATAGGATCTCTGGGATTGGATCCCTGGGATGAGATGGGATCCCTGGGATGGGATGGGATCCCTGTGATGGGATGGGATGGGATCCGTGGGATGCGATTTGTTGGGATGGGATCCCTGGGATGGGATGGAATACCTGGGATGAGATCGCTGGGATGGGATGGGATGGGATCCCTGCGCTGGGATGGGATCGGATGGTATCCCTGGGATGGGATACATGGGATGGGATCGGATGTGATTGCATGGGATGGGATTGGATGGGATGGGATGGGCTAGAATGGGTTGGGATGGGATGGGATCAATGGGATGGGAGCGGAGGGGATGGGATGGGATGGGTTGGGATCCCTGGGATGGGATCCCTTGGATGGGATGTGATCCCTGGGATGGGATCCCTGGGATGGGATGGGATGGGATCGATGGGATGGGATGGGATGGGATGGGTTGGGATGGGATAGGATCCCTGGGATTGGATCCCTGGGATGAGATGGGAACCCTGTGATGGGATCCCTGGGATGGGATGGGATGGGATGGGATGGGATGGGATGGGATGGGATGGGATGGGATGGAATGGGATGGGATGGGATTGGATTGGATGGCATGGGTTGGGATGGGATTCGATGGGATGGGATGGGATCCCTGGGATGGGATCGGATGGGATGGGATGGGATCCCTGGGATGGAATCCCTGGGATAGGATGGGATCCCTGGGTTGGGATCGAATCCCTGGGATGTTATCCCTGGGATGGGATTGGATCCCTGGGATGGGATGGGATGGGATGGGATGGGATAGGATGGGATGTGATGGCATGGGATGGGATCCCTGGAATGGGATGGGATGGGATTCCTGGGATGGGAATGGATGGGATGGGATGGGATTGGATGGGATGGGATCCCTGTGATGGGATGGGATCCCTGTGATGGGATGGGATGGGATCCCTGTGATGGGATTTGTTGGGATGGGATCCCTGGGATGGGATGGAATACCTGGGATGAGATCGCTGGGATGGGATGGGATGGGATGGGATCCCTGCGCTGGGATGGGATCGGGTGGTATCCCTGGGATGGGATACATGGGATGGGATCGGATGTGATTGCATGGGATGGGATTGGATGGGATGGGATGGGCTAGAATGGGTTGGGATGGGATGGGATCAATGGGATGGGAGCGGAGGGGATGGGATGGGATGGGATGGGTTGGGATCCCTGGGATGGGATCCCTTGGATGGGATGTGATCCCTGGTATGGGATCCCTGGGATGGGATGGGATGGGATCGATGGGATGGGATGGGATGGGTTGGGATGGGTTGGGATGGGATAGGATCGCTGGGATTGGATCCCGGGGATGAGATGGGAACCCTGTGATGGGATCCCTGGGATGGGATGGGATGGGATGGGATGGGATGGGATGGGATGGGATGGGATGGGATGGAATGGGATGGGATGGAATGGAATGGGATGGGATGGGATTCGATGGGATGGCATGGGTTGGGATGGGATTCGATGGGATGGGATGGGATCCCTGGGATGGGATCGGATGGGATGGGATGGGATCCCTGGGATGGAATCCCTGGGATAGGATGGGATCCCTGGGTTGGGATCGAATCCCTGGGATGTTATCCCTGGGATGGGATTGGATCCCTGGGATGGGATGGGATGGGATGGGATGGGATAGGATGGGATGTGATGGCATGGGATGGGATCCCTGGAATGGGATGGGATGGGATTCCTGGGATGGGAATGGATGGGATGGGATGGGATTGGATGGGATGGGATCCCTGTGATGGGATGGGATCCCTGTGATGGGATGGGATGGGATCCCTGTGATGGGATTTGTTGGGATGGGATCCCTGGGATGGGATGGAATACCTGGGATGAGATCGCTGGGATGGGATGGGATGGGATGGGATCCCTGCGCTGGGATGGGATCGGGTGGTATCCCTGGGATGGGATACATGGGATGGGATCGGATGTGATTGCATGGGATGGGATTGGATGGGATGGGATGGGCTAGAATGGGTTGGGATGGGATGGGATCAATGGGATGGGAGCGGAGGGGATGGGATGGGATGGGATGGGTTGGGATCCCTGGGATGGGATCCCTTGGATGGGATGTGATCCCTGGTATGGGATCCCTGGGATGGGATGGGATGGGATCGATGGGATGGGATGGGATGGGTTGGGATGGGTTGGGATGGGATAGGATCGCTGGGATTGGATCCCGGGGATGAGATGGGAACCCTGTGATGGGATCCCTGGGATGGGATGGGATGGGATGGGATGGGATGGGATGGGATGGGATGGGATGGGATGGGATGGAATGGGATGGGATGGAATGGAATGGGATGGGATGGGATTGGATGGGATGGCATGGGTTGGGATGGGATTCGATGGGATGGGATGGGATCCCTGGGATGGGATCGGTTGGGATGCGATGGGATCCCTGGGATGGAATCCCTGGGATAGGATGGGATCCCTGGGTTGGGATGGAATCCCTGGGATGGCATCCCTGGGATGGGATGGAATCTCTGGGATGGGATCCCTGGGATGGGATGGGTTGGAATGGGATGGGATCCCTGGGATGGGATGGGATGCCTGGGATGGGATGGGATGGGATCCCTGGGTTGGGATGGGTTCCATGGGATGGGATCCCTGGGATGGGATGGGATGGGATGGGATGGGATGGGATGGGATGGGATGGGATAGGATCTCTGGGATAGGATCCCTGGGATGAGATGGGATCCCTGGGATGGGATCCCTGGGATGGGATGGGATGGGATCCCTGGGATGTTATGGGATCCGTGGGATGTGATGGGATGGGATTCCTGGGATGGGAATGGGTGGGATGGGATGGGATGGGATCCCTGGGATGGGATGGAATACCTGGCATGAGATAGCAGGGATGATATGGGATGGGATGGGATGGGATGGGATGGGATGGGATGGGATGGGATGGGATGGGATGGGATGGGATTGGATGGGATGGGATGGGATCCCTGGGATGGGATACCTGGGGTGGGATGGGATGGGATTGGATGGGATCCCTGGGATGGGATGGGATGCGATGGGATGGGATGGGATCCCTGGGATGGGATCCCTGGGATGGGATGGGATGGGATGGGATCCCTGGGATGGGATGGGATCCCTGGGATGGAATGTGTTCACTGGGATGGGATGGGATCCCTGGAATGGGATGGGATGGGATTCCTGGGATGGGATGGGATCCCTGGGATAGTATGGGATTCCTGCGTTGGGATCGAATCCCTCGGATGGCATCCGTGAGATGGGATGAGATCTCTAACATGGGATCCCTGGGTTGGGATGTGATCCCTGGGATGAGATGGGATGAGATGGAATGGGATGGGATCGCTGGGATGGGATCCCTGGGATGGGATCCCTGGGGTGTTATCCCTGGGATGGGATGGGATCCCTGGGATGGGATGGGTTGGGATGGGTTGGGAACCGTTGGATGGGATCTTATGGGATCCCGGGGATGAGATGGGATGGGATTGGATCCCTGGGATGGGATGAGATGTGATGCTAGGGATGGGATCCCTGGAATGTGATCCCTCGTATGGGATGGGATCCGTGGGATGGGATGGAATCCCTGGGATGTGATGCCGGGGTTGGAATGGAATGGGATGGGATCCCTGGGATGGGATCCCTGTGATGGTATCCCTGGGATGGGATGGGATGGGATGGGATGGGATGGGATGGGATGGGATGGGATGGGATCACTGGGATGGGATGCGATCCATGGGATGGGATGGGTTGGGATGGGATTGGATCCCTGGGATGGGATGGAATGTGATGGGGTGGGATGGGATGGGTTGGGATGGGATGGGATCCCTGGGATGGGATGGGATGGGATGGGATCCCTGGGATGGGAACAGATGAAATGGGATCCCTGGGATGGGATGGAATCCCTGGGATGGGATAGCTGGGATGGGATGGGATCCCTGGGATGGGATGGCCTCCCTGGGATGGGATCCATGGGATGGGTTACTTGGGATGGGATAGGATCCCTGGGATGGGAGAGGATGGGATGGGATATGTTGGGATGGGATGGGATCCCTGGGATGGGATCCCTGGGATGGGATCCCTGGAATGTGATCCCTCGTATGGGATGGGATCACTGGGATGGGATGGAATCCCTGGGATGGGATCCCTGGGATGGGATGGGATGGGATCCCTGGGATGTTATGGGATCCGTGGGATGTGATGGGATGGGATTCCTGGGATGGGAATGGGTGGGATGGGATGGGATCACTGGGATGGGATGGAATCCCTGGGACGAGATCGCAGGGATGGGATGTGATGGGATGGGATGGCATGGGATCCCTGCGATGGGATGGGATGGTATGGGATGGGATCCCTGGGATGGGATCGGATGGGATGCCTGGGATGGGATGGGATGGGATCCGTGGGATGGGATGTGATCCCTGGGATGGGATGGGGTGAGATGGGATGGGATGGGATCCCAGGGATTGGATGGGATGGGATGGGATGGGATGGGATGGGATGGGTTGGGATGGGATGGGATGGGATTGGATGGGATTGGTTGGGATGGTATGGTATCCCTGGGATGGTGTCCCTGGGATGGGATGGGATGGGATGGGATGGGATGGGATGGGATGGCATGGGATGGGGTGGGATGGGATGGGATTGGATGGGATGGGGTGGGTTGGGATGGGATTGGCTACACTGGGTTGGGATGGGATGGGATCGATGGGATGGGATGGGATGGAATGGGATCCCTGGGATGGTACGGAATGGGATCCCTGGGATGGGATGGGATACCTGGTATGGGATCCCTAGGATGGGATGGGATGGGATGCGATGGGATAGGATGGGATGCGATGGGATAGGATGGGATGGGATGGGGTAGGATGGGATGGGATCCCTGGGATGGGATGGGATCCCTGGGATGGGATCTCTGGGATCGGATGGTATCCATGGGATGGGATGCGAAGGGATGGGATGGAATCCCTGGGATGGGGACCAGGGGATGGGATGGGATCCCTGGGATGGGATCCCTGGGATGGGATGGGATGGGATCCCTGGGATGGGATGGGATCCCTGGGATGGGATCGAATCCCTGGGATGGAATCCCTGGGATGGGATGGAATCTCTGGGATGGGATCCCTGGGATGGGATGGGATGGGTTGGAATGGGATGGGATCCCTGGGTTGGGATGGGATGGGATGGGATGGGATGGGATGGGATGGGATCCCTGGGTTGGGATGGGTTCCATGGGATGGGATCCCTGGGATGGGATGGGATGGGATGGGATGGGATGGGATGGGATGGGATAGGATCTCTGGGATAGGATCCCTGGGATGAGATGGGATCCCTGGGATGGGATCCCTGGGATGGGATGGGATGGGATGGGATCGGGTGGGATGGGATTGGTTGGGATGGGATGCGATCCCTGGGATGGTATGGGATGGGATGGGATCCCTGGGATGGGATGGGATCCATGGGATGGGATGGGATGGGTTGGGATGGGATTGGATCCCTGGGATGGGATGGAATCCCTGGGATGGCATCCCTGGGATAGGATGGGATCCCAGGGTTGGGATCGAATCCCGGGGATGGCATCCCTGGGATGGGATGGAATCGCTGGGATGGGATCCCTTGGATGGGATGGGATGGGTTGGAATGGGATGGGATCCCTGGGTTGGGATGGGTTCCATGCGATGGGATCCCTGGGATGGGATGGGATGGGATGGGATCCCTGGGATGGGATGGGATGGGATGGGATGGGATGGGATGGGATGGAATGGGATGGGATCGGGTGGGATGGGATTGGTTGGGATGGGATGCGATCCCTGGGATGGTATGGGATGGGATGGGATGGGATCCCTGGGATGGGATGGGATCCATGGGATGGGATGGGTTGGGATGGGATTGGATCCCTGGGATAGGATGGAATGTGATGGGGTGGGATGGGATGGGTTGGGATGGGATGGGATCCCTGGGATGGGTTGGGATGGGATGGGATGGGATCCCTGGGATGGGAACAGATGAAATGGGATCCCTGGGATGGGATGGAATCCCTGGGATGGGAGGGGATGGGATGGGATGGGATGGGATGGGATCACTGGGATGGGTTGGGATCCCTGGGATGGGATGGCCTCCCTGGGATGGGATCCATGGGATGGGTTACTTGGGATGGGATAGGATCCCTGGGATGGGAGAGGATGGGATGGGATATGTTGGGATGGGATGGGATCATTGGGATGGGATGGGATCCCTGGGATGGGATCCCTGGAATGTGATCCCTCGTATGGGATGGGATCACTGGGATGGGATGGAATCCCTGGGATGGGATCCCTGGGATGGGATGGGAGCCCTGGGATGTTATGGGATCCGTGGGATGTGATGGGATGGGATTCCTGGGATGGGAATGGGTGGGATGGGATGGGATCACTGGGATGCGATGGAATCCCTGGGACGAGATCGCTGGGATGGGATGTGATGGGATGGGATGGGATGGGATCCCTGCGACGGGATGGGATGGGATCCCTGGGATGTTATGGGATCCGTGGGATGTGATGGGATGGGATTCCTGGGATGGGAATGGGTGGGATGGGATGGGATCACTGGGATGCGATGGAATCCCTGGGACGAGATCGCTGGGATGGGATGTGATGGGATGGGATGGGATGGGATGGGATCCCTGCGATGGGATGGGATGGTATGGGATGGGATCCCTGGGATGGGATCGGATGGGATGCCTGGGATGGGATGGGATGGGTTCCGTGTGATGGGATGTGATCCCTGGGATGGGATGGGGTGAGATGGGATGGGATGGGATCCCTGGGATTGGATGGGATGGGATGGGATGGGATGGCTTGGGATGGGATGGGATGGGATGGGATTGGATGGGATGGGTTGGGATGGTATGGTATCCATGGGATGGTGTCCCTGGGATGGGATGGGATGGGATGGGATGGGATGGGATGGGATGGGATGGGATGGGATGGGATGGCATGGGATGGGGTGGGATGGGATGGGATTGGATGGGATGGGGTGGGATGGGATGGGATGGGATTGGCTACACTGGGTTGGGATGGGATGGGATCGATGGGATGGGATGGGATGGAATGGGATCCCTGGGATGGTACGGAATGGGATCCCTGGGATGGGATGGGATACCTGGTATGGGATCCCTAGGATGGGATCGGATGCGATGGGATAGGATGGGATGGGATGCGATGGGATAGGATGGGTTGGGATGGGGTAGGATGGGATGGGATCCCTGGGATGGGATGGGATCCCTGGGATGGGATCTCTGGGATCGGATGGTATCCATGGGATGGGATGGGTTGGGATGGGATGGAATCCCTGGGATGGGGACCAGGGGATGGGATGGGATCCCTGGTATGGGATCCCTGGGATGGGATGGGATGGGATGGGATGAGATCCCTGGGATGGGATGGGATCCCTGGGATGGGATCCCTGGAATGTGATCCCTGAGATGGGATGCGATCCCTGGGATGGGATGGGATTGGATGGGATGGCATGGGTTGGGATGGGTTGGGAACACTGGGATGGGATGTTATGGGATCCCTGGGATGAGTTGGGATGGGATTGGATCCCTGGGATGGGATGGGATCGCTGGGATGGGATCCCTGGGATGGGATGGGATGGAATGGGATGGGATGGGAGGGATCCCTGGGATGGGATGGGATCCCTGGGATGGGATCGGATGGGATGGGATGGGTTGGGATGGGTTGGGATGGGATAGGATATCTGGGATTGGATCCCTGGGATGAGATGGGAACCCTGGGATGGGATCCCTGGGATGGGATGGGATGGGATGGGATGGGATGGGATGGGATGGGATGGGATGGGATGGGATGGGATGGAATGGGATGGGATGGAATGGAATGGGATGGGATGGGATTGGATTGGATGGCATGGGTTGGGATGGGATACGATGGGATGGGATTCGATCCCTGGGATGGGATCGGATGGGATGGGATGGGATCCCTGGGATGGAATTCCTGGGATAGGATGGGATCCCTGGGTTGGGATCGAATCCCTGGGATGTTATCCCTGGGATGGGATTGGATCCCTGGGATGGGATGGGATGGGATGGGACGGGATCCCTGGAATGGGATGGGATGGGATGGGATGGGATGGGATGGGATGCCATGGCATGGGATCCTCGGGATCATATGGGATGGGATGGGATACGTGGGATGGGATGGGATCCCTCGGATGGGATGGGATCTATGGGATGGGAGCGGAGGGGATGGGATGGGATCCCTGGGTTGGGATTGGTTGGGATGGGATACCTGGGATGGGATGGAATCCCTGGGATGAGATCCCTGGGATGGGATGGGATGGGATGGGATGGCATGGGATGGCATGGGGTGGGATGGGATGGGACGGGATGGGATGGGATGTGATGCCTGCGATGGGATGGGATGGGATGGGATGGGATGGGATGGGATGGGATGGGATGGGATGAGATGGGATGGGATGGGATGGGATTGGAATGGGTGGGGTGGGATGGGATGGGATTGGCTACAATGGGTTGTGATGGGATGGGATGGATGGGATGGGATGGGATGGAATGGGATGCCTGGGATGGTACGGAATGGGTTCCCTGGGATGGGATGGGATACCTGGTATGGGATCCCTGGGATGGGATGGGATGGGATGGGATGGGATGGGATGGGATGGGATGGGATGGGATGGGATAGGATGGGACGGGACGGGATGGGATGGGATGGGATCCTTGGGATGAGATGGGATTCGATTGGATCCCTGGGATGGGATGAGATGGGGTCCCAGGGATGGGATCCCTGGGATGGTATCCCTGGGATGGGATGGGATGGGATGGGATCCCTGGATTGGGATGGGTTCCATGGGATGGGATCCCTGGGATGAGATGGGATGGGAGAGGATCTCTGGGATTGGATCCCTGGGATGAGATGGGATCCCTGGGATGGGATGGGATGGGATGGGATCCCTGGGATGGGATCCCTGGGATGGGATGGGATGCGATGGGATGGGATCCCTGGGATGGGATCGGATGGGATGCCTGGGATGGGATGGGATGGGATCCGTGGGATGGGATGTGATCCCTGGGATGGGATGGGGTGAGATGGGATGGGATGGGATGGATGGGATCCCTGGGATTGGATGGGATGGGATGGGATCCCTGGGTTGGGATTGGTTGGGATGGGATGGGATGGGATGGGATGGGATGGGATGGGATGGGATGGGATGGGATTGGATGGGATGGGGTGGGATGGGATGGGATTGGCTACAATGGGTTTGGATGGGATGGGATCGATGGGATGGGATGGGATGAAATGGGATCCCTGGGATGGAACGGAATGGGATCCCTGGGATGGGATGGGATACCTGGTATGGGATCCCTAGGATGGGATGGGATGGGATGGGATGGGATGGGATGGGATGGGATGGAATGTGATGGGATGGGTTCCATGGGATGGGATCCCTGGGATGGGATGGGATGGGACGGGATCCCTGGGATGGGATAGAATCGCTGGGATTGGATCACTGGGATGGGATTGGATCCCTGGTGTGGGATTCATAGGATGGGATGGGATGGGATCCCTGGGATGGGATGGGATGGGATGGGATCCCTGGGATGGGATGGGATCCCTGGGATGGCACGGGATGGGATCGGATTGGATGGGATGGGATGGGATGGGATGCGATCCCTGGGATGGGATGGGATGGGATGGGATGGGATCCCTGGAATGGGATGGGATCTCTGGCAGGGGAAGGGATGGGATTCCTGGGTTGGGAACGGATGGGTTCCCTTGGATGGGACGGGATGGGATAGGATACTTGGGCTGGGAACAGATGGGATGGGATCCCTGGGATGGGATGGAATCCCTGGGATGGGATAGTTGGGATGGGATTGGATCCCTGGGATGGGATGGGATCCCTGGGATGGGATGGGATGGGATGGAATGGGATGGTATGGGGTGGGATGGGATGGGATGGGTTGCAATGGGATGGGATCCCTGGGATGGGATGGGATGGGATAGGATGGGATGGGATGGGATCCCTGGGATGGGATGGGATGGTATGGGATGGGATCCCTGGGATGGGATGGGGTGAGATGGGATGGGATGGGATCCCTGGGATTGGATGGGATGGGATGGGATGGGATGGCTTGGGATGGGATGGGATGGGATGGGATTGGATGGGATGGGTTGGGATGGTATGGTATCCATGGGATGGTGTCCCTGGGATGGGATGGGATGGGATGGGATGGGATGGGATGGGATGGGATGGCATGGGATGGGGTGGGATGGGATGGGATTGGATGGGATGGGGTGGGATGGGATGGGATGGGATTGGCTACACTGGGTTGGGATGGGATGGGATCGATGGGATGGGATGGGATGGAATGGGATCCCTGGGATGGTACGGAATGGGATCCCTGGGATGGGATGGGATACCTGGTATGGGATCCCTAGGATGGGATCGGATGCGATGGGATAGGATGGGATGGGATGCGATGGGATAGGATGGGTTGGGATGGGGTAGGATGGGATGGGATCCCTGGGATGGGATGGGATCCCTGGGATGGGATCTCTGGGATCGGATGGTATCCATGGGATGGGATGGGTTGGGATGGGATGGAATCCCTGGGATGGGGACCAGGGGATGGGATGGGATCCCTGGTATGGGATCCCTGGGATGGGATGGGATGGGATGGGATGAGATCCCTGGGATGGGATGGGATCCCTGGGATGGGATCCCTGGAATGTGATCCCTGAGATGGGATGCGATCCCTGGGATGGGATGGGATTGGATGGGATGGCATGGGTTGGGATGGGTTGGGAACACTGGGATGGGATGTTATGGGATCCCTGGGATGAGTTGGGATGGGATTGGATCCCTGGGATGGGATGGGATCGCTGGGATGGGATCCCTGGGATGGGATGGGATGGAATGGGATGGGATGGGAGGGATCCCTGGGATGGGATGGGATCCCTGGGATGGGATCGGATGGGATGGGATGGGTTGGGATGGGTTGGGATGGGATAGGATATCTGGGATTGGATCCCTGGGATGAGATGGGAACCCTGGGATGGGATCCCTGGGATGGGATGGGATGGGATGGGATGGGATGGGATGGGATGGGATGGGATGGGATGGGATGGAATGGGATGGGATGGAATGGAATGGGATGGGATGGGATTGGATTGGATGGCATGGGTTGGGATGGGATACGATGGGATGGGATTCGATCCCTGGGATGGGATCGGATGGGATGGGATGGGATCCCTGGGATGGAATTCCTGGGATAGGATGGGATCCCTGGGTTGGGATCGAATCCCTGGGATGTTATCCCTGGGATGGGATTGGATCCCTGGGATGGGATGGGATGGGATGGGACGGGATCCCTGGAATGGGATGGGATGGGATGGGATGGGATGGGATGGGATGCCATGGCATGGGATCCTCGGGATCATATGGGATGGGATGGGATACGTGGGATGGGATGGGATCCCTCGGATGGGATGGGATCTATGGGATGGGAGCGGAGGGGATGGGATGGGATCCCTGGGTTGGGATTGGTTGGGATGGGATACCTGGGATGGGATGGAATCCCTGGGATGAGATCCCTGGGATGGGATGGGATGGGATGGGATGGCATGGGATGGCATGGGGTGGGATGGGATGGGACGGGATGGGATGGGATGGGATGCCTGCGATGGGATGGGATGGGATGGGATGGGATGGGATGGGATGGGATGGGATGGGATGAGATGGGATGGGATGGGATGGGATTGGAATGGGTGGGGTGGGATGGGATGGGATTGGCTACAATGGGTTGTGATGGGATGGGATGGATGGGATGGGATGGGATGGAATGGGATGCCTGGGATGGTACGGAATGGGTTCCCTGGGATGGGATGGGATACCTGGTATGGGATCCCTGGGATGGGATGGGATGGGATGGGATGGGATGGGATGGGATGGGATGGGATGGGATGGGATAGGATGGGACGGGACGGGATGGGATGGGATGGGATCCTTGGGATGAGATGGGATTCGATTGGATCCCTGGGATGGGATGAGATGGGGTCCCAGGGATGGGATCCCTGGGATGGTATCCCTGGGATGGGATGGGATGGGATGGGATGGGATCCCTGGATTGGGATGGGTTCCATGGGATGGGATCCCTGGGATGAGATGGGATGGGAGAGGATCTCTGGGATTGGATCCCTGGGATGAGATGGGATCCCTGGGATGGGATGGGATGGGATGGGATCCCTGGGATGGGATCCCTGGGATGGGATGGGATGCGATGGGATGGGATCCCTGGGATGGGATCGGATGGGATGCCTGGGATGGGATGGGATGGGATCCGTGGGATGGGATGTGATCCCTGGGATGGGATGGGGTGAGATGGGATGGGATGGGATGGATGGGATCCCTGGGATTGGATGGGATGGGATGGGATCCCTGGGTTGGGATTGGTTGGGATGGGATGGGATGGGATGGGATGGGATGGGATGGGATGGGATTGGATGGGATGGGGTGGGATGGGATGGGATTGGCTACAATGGGTTTGGATGGGATGGGATCGATGGGATGGGATGGGATGAAATGGGATCCCTGGGATGGAACGGAATGGGATCCCTGGGATGGGATGGGATACCTGGTATGGGATCCCTAGGATGGGATGGGATGGGATGGGATGGGATGGGATGGGATGGGATGGGATGGGATGGGATGGGATGGGATGGGATGGGATGGGATGGGATGGGATGGGATGGAATGTGATGGGATGGGTTCCATGGGATGGGATCCCTGGGATGGGATGGGATGGGACGGGATCCCTGGGATGGGATAGAATCGCTGGGATTGGATCACTGGGATGGGATTGGATCCCTGGTGTGGGATTCATAGGATGGGATGGGATGGGATCCCTGGGATGGGATGGGATGGGATGGGATCCCTGGGATGGGATGGGATCCCTGGGATGGCACGGGATGGGATCGGATTGGATGGGATGGGATGGGATGGGATGCGATCCCTGGGATGGGATGGGATGGGATGGGATGGGATCCCTGGAATGGGATGGGATCTCTGGCAGGGGAAGGGATGGGATTCCTGGGTTGGGAACGGATGGGTTCCCTTGGATGGGACGGGATGGGATAGGATACTTGGGCTGGGAACAGATGGGATGGGATCCCTGGGATGGGATGGAATCCCTGGGATGGGATAGTTGGGATGGGATTGGATCCCTGGGATGGGATGGGATCCCTGGGATGGGATGGGATGGGATGGAATGGGATGGTATGGGGTGGGATGGGATGGGATGGGTTGCAATGGGATGGGATCCCTGGGATGGGATGGGATGGGATAGGATGGGATGGGATGGGATTTGATGGGATGGGATGGGGTGGGATGGGATGGGATGGGATAGGATCGCTGGGATTGGATCCCTGGGATGAGATGGGAACTCCGGGATGGTATCCCTGGGATGGGATGGGATGGGATTGGATGGGATGGCATGGGTTGGGATGGGTTCGGAACCCTGGGATGGGATGTTATGGGATCCCTGGGATGAGATGGGATGGGATTGGATCCCTGGGATGGGATGAGATGGGATCCCAGGGATGGGATCCCTGGATTGTGATCCCTCGTATGGGATGGGATCCCTGGGATGGGATGGAATCCCTGAGATGAGATCTCGGGGATGGGATGGGATCCCCGGGATGGGATCCCTGGGATGGGATGGGATGGAATGGGATGGGATGGGATGGGATGGGATGGGTTGGGATGGGATGGGATGGGATGGGATGGGTTGGGATGGGATGGGATCTCTGGGATGGGATGGGATGGGATGGGATGGGATGGTGCGGGACGGGATGGGATGGGATGGGATCCCTCAGATGGGATGGGATCCCAAGAATGGGATCCCTGGGATGGGATCCCAGGGATGGGATGGGAGGGGATTGGATGGGATGGGATGGGATGGGATGGGATGGTATCCTTTGATGGGATGGAATGGGATCCCTGAGATGGGATGCGATCCCTGGGATGGTATCCCTGGGCTGGGATGGGGTCCCTGGTATGGGATGGGATCCCTGGAATGGGATGGGATGGCATTCCTGGGATGGGAATGCATGGGATGGGATGGGATTGGATGGGATGGGATCACTGGTTTGGGATGGGATCCCTGTGATGGGATGGGATGGGATCCCTGGGATGGGATTTGTTGGGATGGGATCCCTGGGATGGGATGGAATACCTGGGATGAGATCGCTGGGATGGGATGGGATGGGATGGGATGGGATCCCGGCGCTGGGATGGGATCGGATGGTATCCCTGGGATGGGATACATGGGATGGGATCGGATGTGATTGCATGGGATGGGATCGGATGGGATGGGATGGGCTAGAATGGGTTGGGAATGGATGGGATCGATGGGATGGGAGCGGAGGGGATGGGATGGGATGCCTGGCATGGGATGGGATGGGATCCGTGGGATGGGATGGGATCCCTGGGATGGGATGGGATCCCTGGGATGGGATGTGTTCACTGGGATGGGATGGGATCCCTGGAATGGGATGGGATGGGATGGGATGGGATGGGATGGGATGGGATGGGATGGGAAGGGATCCCTGGGATGGGATGGGATCCCTGGGATGGGATGCGTTCACTGGGATGGGATGGGGTCCCTGGAATGGGATGGGATGGGATGGGATTCCTGGGATGGGATGGGATGGGATCCCTGGAATGAGATCCCTGGGATAGTATGGGATTCCTGCTTTGGGATCGAATACCTGGGATGGCATCCGTGAGATGGGATGGGATCTCTGACATGGGATCCCTGGGTGGGATGTGATCCCTGGGATGAGATGGGATGGGATGGGATGGAATGGGATGGGATCCCTGGGATGGGATGGGATCCCTGGGATGTTATCCCTGGGTTGGGATGGGATCCCTGGGAAGGGATGGGAAAGGATGGGATAGGATGGGATGGGATGCGATGGGATGGGATGGGATGGGATTCCTGGGATGGGATGGAATGGGATGGGATGGGATCCCTGGGATGGGATCCCTGGGATGGGATGGGATGCGATGGGATGGGATCCCTGGGATGGGATCCCTGGTATGGGATCCATGGGATGGGATGGGTTGGGATGGGTTGGGAACCCTTGGATGGGATCTTATGGGATCCCTGGGATGAGATGTGATGGGATTGGATCCCTGGGATGGGATGAGATGGGATCCTAGCGATGGGATCCCTGGAATGTGATCCCTCGTATGGGATGGGATCCCTGGGATGGGATGGAATCCCTGGGATGGGATCCCGGGGATGGAATGGGATGGGATGGGTTGGGATGGGATGGGAAGGGATGGGATGGGATCCCTGGGATGGGATGGGATGGGATGGGTTGGGATGGGATGGGATGGGATCCCTGGATGGGATCGGATGGGATGGCTGGGATGGGATGGGATGGGATGGGATGGGATGGGATGGGATGGGATGGGATCCCTGGATGGGATCGGATGGGATGGCTGGGATGGGATGGGATGGGATGGGATGGGATGGGATCCCTGGGATGGGATGGGATGGGATGGGATGGGATGGGATGGGATCCCTGGATGGGATTGGATGGGATGGCTGGGATGGGATGGGATGTGATCCCTGGGATGGGATGGGGTGAGATGGGATGGGATGGGATGGGATGGGATGGGATCGGATGGGATCCCTGGGATTGGATGGGATGGGATCCCTGGGTTAGCATTGGTTCGGATGGGATACCTGGGATGGGATGGAATCCCTGGGATGGGGACCCGGGGATGGGATGGGATCCCTGGGATGGGTTCCCTGGGATGGGATGGGATGGGATGGGATGGGATGGGATGGGATGGGATGGGATGGGATGGGATGGGATCCCTGGGATGGGATGGGATCCCTGGGATGGGATATCTGGGATGGGATGTGATGGGACGGGATGGGATGGGATGGGGTGGGAACGGATGGGATGGGCTACAATGGGATGGGATGGGATGGGATGGGATGGGATGGGATGGGATGGGATGGGTTTGGATGGGATGGGTGGGGATGGGATGGGATGGGATGGGATGCCATGGCATGGGATGGGATGCCATGGCATGGGATGGGATGCCATGGCATGGGATCCGCGGGATGAGATGGGATGGGATGGGATACGTGGGATGGGATGGGATCCCTGGGATGGGATGGGATGAGATGGGATGGGATGGGATGGGATCCATGGGTTGGGACTGGTTGGGATGGGATACCTGGGATGGGATGGAATCCCTGGGATGAGATCGCTGGGATGGGATGGGATGGGATGGGATGGGATGGGATGGGATGGGATGGGATGGGATGGGATGGGATGGGGTGGGATGGGACGGGATGGGATGGGATGGGATCCCTGCGATGGGATGGGATGGTATGGTATCCCTGGGATGGTGTCCCTGGGATGGGATGGGATGGGATGGGATGGGATGGGATGGGATGGGATGGGATGGGATGGGATTGGATGGGATGGGGTGGGATGGGATTGGCTACAATGGGTTGGGATGGGATGGGATCGATGGGATGGGATGGGATGGAATGGGATCCCTGGGATGGTACGGAATGGGATCCCTGGGATGGGATGGGATACCTGGTATGGGATCCCTAGGATGGGATGGGAGGGGATGGGATGGCATAGGATGGGATGGGGTAGGATGGGATGGGATGGGTTGGGATGGGATGGGATGGGATACCTGGGATGGGATGGGATCCCTGGGATGGGGACCCGGGGATGGGATGGGATCTCTGGTATGGGATCCCTTGGATGGGATGGGATGGGATGGGATGGGATGGGATGGGATGGGATGGGATGGGATTGGATGGGATGGGATGGGATCGGATGGGATCCCTGGGATGGGATGGGATCCCTGGGATGGGATATCTGGGATGGGATGTGATGGGACGGGACGGGATGGGATGGGGTGGGAAGGGATGGGATGGGCTACAATGGGATGGGATGGGATGGGATGGGATGGGATGGGATGGGATGGGATGGGATGGGATGGGATGGGATGGGGTGGGATGGGATGGGATTGGATCCGTGGGATGGGATGGGATCCCTGGGATGGGATGGGATGGGATGGGATGGGATGGGATGGGATGGGATGCCATGGCATGGGGTCCGCGGGATGAGATGGGATGGGATACGTGGGATGGGATGGGATCCCTGGGATGGGGTCCCTGGGTTGGGATTGGTTGGGATGGGATACCTGGGATGGGATGGAATCCCTGGGATGAGATCCCTGGGAAGGGATGGGATGGGATGGGATGGGATGGGATTGGATCCCTGGGATGGGATGAGATGGGATCCCAGGGATGGGATCCCTGGATTGTGATCCCTCGTATGGGTTGGGATACCTGGGATGGGATGGAATCCCTGGAATGGGATCCCGGGGATGGGATGGGATCACAGGGATGGGATCCCTGGGATGGGATCCCTGGGATGTGATGGGATGGGATCCCTGGGATGGGATGGGATGGGAGAGGATCTCTGGGCTTGGATCGCTGGGATGAGATGGGATCCCTGGGATGGGATGGGATGGGATGGGATGGGATCCCTGGGATGGGATCCCTGAAATGGGATGCGATGGGATGGGATCCCTGGGATGGGATCGGGTGGGATGCCTGGGATGGGATGGGATCCCTGGGATGGGATGGGGTGAGATGGGATGGGATGGGATGGGATGGGATAGGATGGGATGGGATGGGGTAGGATGGGATTGGATGGGTTGGGATGGGATGGGATCCCTGGGATGGGATCCCTGGGATGGGATCTCTGGGATCGGATGGTATCCATGGGATGGGATGGGTTGGGATGGGATGGAATCCCTGGGATGGGGACCCGGGGATGGGATGGGATCCCTGGGATGGGATCCCTGGGATGGGATGGGATGGGATGGAATGGGATGGGATGGAATGGAATGGGATGGGATCCCTGGGATGGGATCCGTGGAATGTGATCCCTGGGATGGGATGGGATCCCTGGGATGGGATGGAATCCCTGGGATGGGATCCCTGGGATAGGATGGGATCCCTGGGTTGGGATCGAATCCCTGGGATGGGATCCCTGGGATGGGATGGGATGGGATGGGTTGGAATGGGATGGGATCCCTGGGTTGGGATGGGTTCCATGGGATGGGATCCCTGGGATGGGATGGGATGGGATGGGATGGGATAGGATCCCTGGGATGGGATTGGATCCCTGGGATGGGATCCCTGGGATAGGATGGGATCCCTGGGTTGGGATCGAATCCCTGGGATGGGATCCCTGGGATGGGATGGGATTGGATGGGTTGGAATGGGATGGGATCCCTGGGTTGGGATGGGTTCCATGGGATGGGATCCCTGGGATGGGATGGGATGGGATGGGATGGGATAGGATCTCTGGGATTGGATCCCTGGGATGAGATGGGATCCGTGGGATGGGATGGGATCCCTGTGATGGGATGGGATGGTATGGGATGGGATCCCTGGGATGGGATCGGATGGGATGGGATGGGATGGGATCCCTGCGATGGGATGGGATGGTATGGGATGGGATCCCTGGGATGGGATCGGATGGGATGCCTGGGATGCGATGGGATCCGTGGGATGGGATGTGATCCCTGGGATGGGATGGGGTGAGATGGGATGGGATCCCTGGGATTGGATGGGATGGGATGGGATGGGATGGGTTGGGATGGGATGGGATGGGATGGGACTGGATGGGATGGGTTGGGATGGTATGGTATCCCTGGGATGGTGTCCCTGGGATGGGATGGGATGGGATGGGATGGGATGGGATGGGATGGGATGGGATGGGATGGGATGGGATGGGATGGGATGGCATGGGATGGGGTGGGATGGGATTGGATGGGATGGGGTGGGATGGGATCGGATTGGCTACACTGGGTTGGGATGGGATGGGATCGATGGGATGGGATGGGATGGAATGGGATCCCTGGGATGGTACGGAATGGGATCCCTGGGATGGGATGTGATACCTGGTATGGGATCCCTAGGATGGGATGGGATGGGATGGGATGCGATGGGATAGGATGGGATGGGATGCGATGGGATAGGATGGGTTGGGATGGGGTAGGATGGGATGGGATCCCTGGGATGGGATGGGATCCCTGGGATGGGATCTCTGGGATCGGATGGTATCCATGGGATGGGATGCGTTGGGATGGGATGGGATCCCTGGGATGGGATGGGATCCCTGGGATGGGATGGGATGGGATGGGATCCCTGGGATGGGATGGGATCCCTGGGATGGGATCCCTGGAATGTGATCCCTAGGATGTGATGGGATCCCTGGGATGGGATGGAACCCTTGGGATGGGATCCCTGGGATAGGATGGGATCCTTGGGTTGGGATCCCTGGGATGGGATGGGATGGGTTGGAATGGGATGGGATCCCTGGGTTGGGATGGGTTCCATGCGATGGGATCCCTGGGATGGGATGGGATGGGATGGGATGGGATCCTGGGATGGGATGGAATGGGATGGGATGGGATCCCTGTGATGGGATGGGATGGGATGGCATCCCTGGGAAGGGATGGGATCCCTGGGATGGGATCCCTGGGATGGGATCCATGGGATGGGATGGGTTGGGATGGGTTGGGAACCGTTGGATGGGATCTTCTGGGATCCCTGAGATGTGATGGGATGGGATTGGATCCCTGGGATGGGATGAGATGGGATCCTAGCAATGGGATCCCTGGAATGTGATCCCTCGTATGGGATGGGATCCCTGGGATGGGATGGAATCCCTGGGATGGGATCCCGGGGATGGAATCGGATGGGATGGGATCCCTGGGATGGGATCCCTGTGATGGGATCCCTGGGATGGGTTGGGATGGGATGGGATGGGATGGGATGGGAAGGGATAGGATGGGATGGGATGGGATGGGATGGGATGGGATCCCTGGGATGGGATGGGATGGGATTCCTGGGATGGGAATGCATGGGATGGGATGGGATTGGATGGGATGGGATCACTGGGATGGGATGGGATGGGATCCCCGTGATGGGATGGGATGGGATCCCTGTGATGGGATTTGTTGGGATGGGATCCCTGGGATGGGATGGAATACCTGGGATGAGATCGCTGGGATGGGATGGGATGGGATGGGATCGGATGGTATCCCTGGGATGGGATACATGGGATGGGATCAGATGTGTTTGCATGGGATGGGATCGGATGGGATGGGATGGGCTAGAATGGGTTGGGATGGGATGGGATCTTTGGGATGGGAGCGGAGGGGATGGGATGGGATACCTGGGATGGGATGGGATGGGATCCGTGGGATGGGATGGGATCCCTGGGATGGGATGGGGTGAGATGGGATGGGATGGGATGGGATGGGATGGGATGGGATGGGATGGGATGCCATGGCATGGGGTCCGCGGGATGAGATGGGATGGGATACGTGGGATGGGATGGGATCCCTGGGATGGGGTCCCTGGGTTGGGATTGGTTGGGATGGGATACCTGGGATGGGATGGAATCCCTGGGATGAGATCCCTGGGAAGGGATGGGATGGGATGGGATGGGATGGGATTGGATCCCTGGGATGGGATGAGATGGGATCCCAGGGATGGGATCCCTGGATTGTGATCCCTCGTATGGGTTGGGATACCTGGGATGGGATGGAATCCCTGGAATGGGATCCCGGGGATGGGATGGGATCACAGGGATGGGATCCCTGGGATGGGATCCCTGGGATGTGATGGGATGGGATCCCTGGGATGGGATGGGATGGGAGAGGATCTCTGGGCTTGGATCGCTGGGATGAGATGGGATCCCTGGGATGGGATGGGATGGGATGGGATGGGATCCCTGGGATGGGATCCCTGAAATGGGATGCGATGGGATGGGATCCCTGGGATGGGATCGGGTGGGATGCCTGGGATGGGATGGGATCCCTGGGATGGGATGGGGTGAGATGGGATGGGATGGGATGGGATGGGATAGGATGGGATGGGATGGGGTAGGATGGGATTGGATGGGTTGGGATGGGATGGGATCCCTGGGATGGGATCCCTGGGATGGGATCTCTGGGATCGGATGGTATCCATGGGATGGGATGGGTTGGGATGGGATGGAATCCCTGGGATGGGGACCCGGGGATGGGATGGGATCCCTGGGATGGGATCCCTGGGATGGGATGGGATGGGATGGAATGGGATGGGATGGAATGGAATGGGATGGGATCCCTGGGATGGGATCCGTGGAATGTGATCCCTGGGATGGGATGGGATCCCTGGGATGGGATGGAATCCCTGGGATGGGATCCCTGGGATAGGATGGGATCCCTGGGTTGGGATCGAATCCCTGGGATGGGATCCCTGGGATGGGATGGGATGGGATGGGTTGGAATGGGATGGGATCCCTGGGTTGGGATGGGTTCCATGGGATGGGATCCCTGGGATGGGATGGGATGGGATGGGATGGGATAGGATCCCTGGGATGGGATTGGATCCCTGGGATGGGATCCCTGGGATAGGATGGGATCCCTGGGTTGGGATCGAATCCCTGGGATGGGATCCCTGGGATGGGATGGGATTGGATGGGTTGGAATGGGATGGGATCCCTGGGTTGGGATGGGTTCCATGGGATGGGATCCCTGGGATGGGATGGGATGGGATGGGATGGGATAGGATCTCTGGGATTGGATCCCTGGGATGAGATGGGATCCGTGGGATGGGATGGGATCCCTGTGATGGGATGGGATGGTATGGGATGGGATCCCTGGGATGGGATCGGATGGGATGGGATGGGATGGGATCCCTGCGATGGGATGGGATGGTATGGGATGGGATCCCTGGGATGGGATCGGATGGGATGCCTGGGATGCGATGGGATCCGTGGGATGGGATGTGATCCCTGGGATGGGATGGGGTGAGATGGGATGGGATCCCTGGGATTGGATGGGATGGGATGGGATGGGATGGGTTGGGATGGGATGGGATGGGATGGGACTGGATGGGATGGGTTGGGATGGTATGGTATCCCTGGGATGGTGTCCCTGGGATGGGATGGGATGGGATGGGATGGGATGGGATGGGATGGGATGGGATGGGATGGGATGGCATGGGATGGGGTGGGATGGGATTGGATGGGATGGGGTGGGATGGGATCGGATTGGCTACACTGGGTTGGGATGGGATGGGATCGATGGGATGGGATGGGATGGAATGGGATCCCTGGGATGGTACGGAATGGGATCCCTGGGATGGGATGTGATACCTGGTATGGGATCCCTAGGATGGGATGGGATGGGATGGGATGCGATGGGATAGGATGGGATGGGATGCGATGGGATAGGATGGGTTGGGATGGGGTAGGATGGGATGGGATCCCTGGGATGGGATGGGATCCCTGGGATGGGATCTCTGGGATCGGATGGTATCCATGGGATGGGATGCGTTGGGATGGGATGGGATCCCTGGGATGGGATGGGATCCCTGGGATGGGATGGGATGGGATGGGATCCCTGGGATGGGATGGGATCCCTGGGATGGGATCCCTGGAATGTGATCCCTAGGATGTGATGGGATCCCTGGGATGGGATGGAACCCTTGGGATGGGATCCCTGGGATAGGATGGGATCCTTGGGTTGGGATCCCTGGGATGGGATGGGATGGGTTGGAATGGGATGGGATCCCTGGGTTGGGATGGGTTCCATGCGATGGGATCCCTGGGATGGGATGGGATGGGATGGGATGGGATCCTGGGATGGGATGGAATGGGATGGGATGGGATCCCTGTGATGGGATGGGATGGGATGGCATCCCTGGGAAGGGATGGGATCCCTGGGATGGGATCCCTGGGATGGGATCCATGGGATGGGATGGGTTGGGATGGGTTGGGAACCGTTGGATGGGATCTTCTGGGATCCCTGAGATGTGATGGGATGGGATTGGATCCCTGGGATGGGATGAGATGGGATCCTAGCAATGGGATCCCTGGAATGTGATCCCTCGTATGGGATGGGATCCCTGGGATGGGATGGAATCCCTGGGATGGGATCCCGGGGATGGAATCGGATGGGATGGGATCCCTGGGATGGGATCCCTGTGATGGGATCCCTGGGATGGGTTGGGATGGGATGGGATGGGATGGGATGGGAAGGGATAGGATGGGATGGGATGGGATGGGATGGGATGGGATCCCTGGGATGGGATGGGATGGGATTCCTGGGATGGGAATGCATGGGATGGGATGGGATTGGATGGGATGGGATCACTGGGATGGGATGGGATGGGATCCCCGTGATGGGATGGGATGGGATCCCTGTGATGGGATTTGTTGGGATGGGATCCCTGGGATGGGATGGAATACCTGGGATGAGATCGCTGGGATGGGATGGGATGGGATGGGATCGGATGGTATCCCTGGGATGGGATACATGGGATGGGATCAGATGTGTTTGCATGGGATGGGATCGGATGGGATGGGATGGGCTAGAATGGGTTGGGATGGGATGGGATCTTTGGGATGGGAGCGGAGGGGATGGGATGGGATACCTGGGATGGGATGGGATGGGATCCGTGGGATGGGATGGGATCCCTGGGATGGGATGGGGTGAGATGGGATGGGATGGGATGGGATGGGATGGGATGGGATGGGATTGGATGGGATGGGATAGGATGGGATGGGATTCGATGGGATGGGATCCCTGGGATGGGATCCCTGGTATGGGATCCATGGGATGGGATGGGTTGGGATGGGTTGGGAACCGTTGGATGGGATCTTATGGGATCCCTGGGATGAGATGTGATGGGATTGGATCCCTGGGATGGGATGAGATGGGATCCTAGCGATGGGATCCCTGGAATGTGATCCCTCGTATGGGATGGGATCCCTGGGATGGGATGGAATCCCTGGGGTGGGATCCCGGGGATGGAATGGGATGGGATGGGATGGGTTGGGATGGGATGGGATGGGAAGGGATGGGATGGGATCCCTGGGATGGGATGGGGTCCATGGGATGGTATGGGATGGGATGGGATTCCTGGGATGGGATGGGGTCCCTGGTATGGTATGGGATGGGATGGGATGGGATGGGATGGGATGGGATGGGGTGGGATGGGATTGGTTGGGATGGGATCACTGGGATTGGATCGGATGGGATCCCTGGGATGGGATGGGATCCCTGGGTTGGGATGTGTTCACTGGGATGGGATGGGATCCCTGGAATGGGATGGGATCCCTGGAATGGGATAGGATGGGATTCCTGGGATGGGAGGGGATGGGATCCCTGGAATGGGATCCCTGGGATAGTATGGGATTCCTGCGTTGGGATCGAATCCCTGGGATAGCATCCTTGAGATGGGATGGGATCTCTGACATGGGATCCCTGGGATGGGATGTGATCCCTGGGATGAGATGGGATGGGATGGAATGGGATGGGATCCCTGGGATGGGATGGGATCCCTGGGATGGGATGGGATGGGATGGGATGGGATGGGATGGGATGGGATGGGATGGGAAGGGATGGGATAGGATGGGATGGGATGCGATGGGATGGGATGGGATGGGATCCCTGGGATGGGATGGGATGGGATGTGAAGGGATGGGATAGGATGGGATGGTATGCGATGGGATGGGATGGGATCCCTGGGATGGGATGGAGTGGGATGGGATGGGATCCCTGGGATGGGTTGGGATGGGATGGGATGGGATGGCATCCCTGGGATGGGATGGGATCCCTGGGATTGGATCCCTGGGATGGGATCCATGGGATGGGATGGGTTGGGATGGGTTGGGAACCGTTGGATGGGATCTTCTGGGATCCCTGAGATGAGATGGGATGGGATTGGATCCCTGGGATGGGATGAGATGGGATCCTAGCAATGAGATCCCTGGAATGTGATCCCTCGTATGGGATGGGATCCCTGGGATGGGATGGAATCCCTGGGATGGGATCCCGGGGATGGAATAGGATGGGATGGGATCCCTTGGATGGGATCCCTGTGATGGGATCCCTGGGATGGGTTGGGATGGGATGGGATGGGATGGGATGGGATGGGAAGGGATGGGATGGGATGGGATCCCTGGGATGGGATGGGATGGGATGGGATTCCTGGGATGGGAATGCATGGGATGGGATGGGATTGGATGGGATGGGATCACTGGGATGGGATGGGATGGGATCCCCGTGATGGGATGGGATGGGATCCCTGTGATGGGATTTGTTGGGATGGGATCCCTGGGATGGGATGGAATACCTGGGATGAGATCGCTGGGATGGGATGGGATGGGATCGGATGGTATCCCTGGGATGGGATACATGGGATGGGATCGGATGTGTTTACATGGGATGGGATCGGATCGGATGGGATGGGCTAGAATGGGTTGGGATGGGATGGGATCTATGGGATGGGAGCGGAGGGGATGGGATGGGATACCTGGGATGGGATGGGATGGGATCCGTGGGATGGGATGGGATCCCTGGGATGGGATGGAGTGAGATGGGATGGGATGGGATGGGATGGGATGGGATGGGATGGGATGGGATGGGATGGGATCCCTGGGATTGGATGGGATGGGATCCCTGGGTTGGGATTGGTTGGGATGGGATACCTGGGATGGGATGGAATCCCTGGGATGAGACCGCTGGGATGGGATGTGATGTGATGGGATGGGATGGGATCCCTGCGATGGGATGGGATGGGATGGGATGGGATGGGATGGGATGGGATGGGATTGGATGGGATGGGGTGGGATGGGATGGGATTGGCTACAATGGGTTGGGATGGGATGGGATCGATGGGATGGGATGGGATGAAATGGGATCCCTGGGATGGTACGGAATGGGATCCCTGGGATGGGATGGGATACCTGGTATGGGATCCCTAGGATGGGATGGGATGGGATGGGATGGGATGGGATGGGATAGGATGGGATGGGATGGGGTAGGATGGGATGGGATGGGTTGGGATGGGATGGGATCCCTGGGATGGGATGGGATGGGATCCCTGGGATGGGATCCCTGGGATGGGATGGGTTGGGATGGGATGGAATCCCTGGGATGGGGACGAGGGGATGGGATGGTATCCCTGGTATGGGATCCCTGGGATGGGATGGGATGGGATGGGATGGGATTGGATGGGATGGGATCGGATGGGATCCCTGGGATGGGATGGGATGGGATGGGATGGGATACCTGGGATGGGATGGGATATCTGGGATGGGATATCTGGGATGGGATGTGATGGGACGGGATGGGATGGGATGCGATAGGATGGGATGGGATGGGGTAGGATGGGATGGGATGGGTTTGGATGGGATGGGATCCCTGGGATGGGATGGGATGGGATGGGATGGGATGCCATGACATGGCATGGGATCCGCGGGATGAGATGGGATGGGATGGGATACGTGGGATGGGATGGGATCCCTGGGATGGGATGAGATGGGATGGGATCCCTGGGTTGGGATTGGTGGGGATGGGATAATTGGGATGGGATGGAATCCCTGAGATGAGATCGCTGGGATGGATGGGATGGGATGGGATGGGATGGGATGGGATGGGATGGGATGGGATGGGATGGGATGGGATGGGGTGGGGTGGGATGGGATGGGACGGGACGGGATGAGATGGGATACCTGCGATGGGACAGGATGGTATGGTATCCCTGGGATGGTGTCCCTGGGATGGGATGGGGTGGGATGGGATGGGATTGGATGCAATGGGTTGGGATGGGATCGATGGGATGGGATGGGATGGGATGGGGTAGGATGGAATGGGATCCCTGGGATGGGATCCCTGGGATGGCATGGGATGGGATCCGATGGGATGGGATGGGATGGGATGGAATGGGATGGGATGGGGTTGGATGGGATGGGATGCGATCCCTGGGATCGGATGGGATCCATGGGATGGGATGGGTTGGGATGGGATTGGATCCCTGGAATGGGATGGGATGGGATGGGATGGCATCCCTGGGATGGGATGGGATGGGATGGGATCCCTGGGATGGGAACAGATGAAATGGGATCCCTGGGATGGGATGGAATCCCTGGGATGGGATCCATGGGATGGGTTACTTGGGATGCGATAGGATCCCTTGGATGGGAGAGGATGGGATGGGATATGTTGGGATGGGATGGGATCCCTGGGATGGGATGGGATCCCTGGGATGGGATCCCTGGAATGTGATCCCTCGTATGGGATGGGATCACTGGGATGGGATGGAATCCCTGGGATGGGATCCCTGGGATGGGATGGGATGGGATGGGATCCCTGGGATGTTATGGGATCCGTGGGATGTGATGGGATGGGATTCCTGGGATGGGAATGGGTGGGATGGGATGGGATCACTGGGATGGGATGGAATCCCTGGGACGAGATCGCTGGGATGGGATGTGATGTGATGGGATGGGATGGGATGGGATCCCTGCGATGGGATGGGATGGTATGGGATGGGATCCATGGGATGGGATCGGATGGGATGGGATGGGATGGGATGGGATGGGATCCCTGCGATGGGATGGGATGGTATGGGATGGGATCCCTGGGATGGGATCGGATGGGATGGGATGGGATAGTATGGGATTCCTGCGTTGGGATCGAATCCCTGGGATAGCATCCGTGAGATGGGATGAGATCTCTAACATGGGATCCCTGGGATGGGATGTGATCCCTGGGATGAGATGGGATGGGATGGAATGGGATGGGATCCCTGGGATGGGATCCCTGGGGTGTTATCCCTGTGATGGGATGGGATCCCTGGGATGGGATGGGATGGGATGGGATGGGATGGGAAGGGATGGGATCCATGGGAAGGGATGGGTTGGGATGGGTTGGGAACCGTTGGATGGGATCTTATGGGATCCCTGGGATGAGATGGGATGGGATTGGATCCCTGGGATGGGATGAGATGTGATGCTAGGGATGGGATCCCTGGAATGTGATCCCTCGTATGGGATGGGATCCGTGGGATGGGATGGAATCCCTGGGATGGGATGGGTTGGGATGGGATTGGATCCCTGGGATGGGATGGAATGTGATGGGGTGGGATGGGTTGGGATGGGATGGGATCCCTGGGATGGGATGGAATGGGATGGGATCCCTGGGATGGGAACAGATGAAATGGGATCCCTGCGATGGGATGGAATCCCTGGGATGGGATAGCTGTGATGGGATGGGATGCCTGGGATGGGATGGGATGGGGTGGGATGGGATCCCTGGGATGGGATGGGATCCATGGGATGGGATGGGTTGGGATGGGATTGGATCCCTGGGATGGGATGGAATGTGATGGGGTGGGATGGGTTGGGATGGGATGGGATCCCTGGGATGGGATGGAATGGGATGGGATCCCTGGGATGGGAACAGATGAAATGGGATCCCTGGGATGGGATGGAATCCCTGGGATGGGATAGCTGGGATGGGATGGGATCCCTGGGATGGGATGGGATCCCTGGGATGGGTTGGGATCCCTGGGATGGGATGGCCTCCCTGGGATGGGATCCATGGGATGGGTTACTTGGGATGGGATATGATCCCTTGGATGGGAGAGGATGGGATGGGATATGTTGGGATGGGATGGGATCCCTGGGATGGGATGGGATCCCTGGGATGGGATCCCTGGAATGTGATCCCTCGTATGGGATGGGATCACTGGGATGGGATGGAATCCCTGGGATGGGATCCCTGGGATGGGATGGGATGGGATGGGATCCCTGGGATGTTATGGGATCCGTGGGATGTGATGGGATGGGATTCCTGGGATGGGAATGGGTGGGATGGGATGGGATCACTGGGATGGGATGGAATCCCTGGGACGAGATCGCTGGGATGGGATGTGATGTGATGGGATGGGATGGGATGGGATGGGATGGGATGGGATCCCTGCGATGGGATGGGATGGTATGGGATGGGATCCCTGGGATGGGATCGGATGGGATGGGATGGGATGGGATGGGATCCCTGCGATGGGATGGGATGGTATGGGATGGGATCCCTGGGATGGGATCGGATGGGATGGGATGGGATAGTATGGGATTCCTGCGTTGGGATCGAATCCCTGGGATAGCATCCGTGAGATGGGATGAGATCTCTAACATGGGATCCCTGGGATGGGATGTGATCCCTGGGATGAGATGGGATGGGATGGAATGGGATGGGATCCCTGGGATGGGATCCCTGGGGTGTTATCCCTGTGATGGGATGGGATCCCTGGGATGGGATGGGATGGGATGGGATGGGATGGGAAGGGATGGGATCCATGGGAAGGGATGGGTTGGGATGGGTTGGGAACCGTTGGATGGGATCTTATGGGATCCCTGGGATGAGATGGGATGGGATTGGATCCCTGGGATGGGATGAGATGTGATGCTAGGGATGGGATCCCTGGAATGTGATCCCTCGTATGGGATGGGATCCGTGGGATGGGATGGAATCCCTGGGATGGGATGCCGGGGATGGAATGGAATGGGATGGGATCCCTGGGATGGGATCCCTGTGATGGTATCCCTGGGATGGGATGGGATGAGATGGGAAGGGATGGGATGGGGTGGGAAGGGATGGGATGCGATCCCTGGGATGGTATGGGATGGGATGGGATGGGATCCCTGGGATGGGATGGGATCCATGGGATGGGATGGGTTGGGATGGGATTGGATCCCTGGGATGGGATGGAATGTAAGGTGGTGGGATGGGTTGGGATGGGATGGGATCCCTGGGATGGCATGGAATGGGATGGGATCCCTGGGATGGGAACAGATGAAATGGGATCCCTGGGATGGGATGGAATCCCTGGGATGGGATAGCTGGGATGGGTTGGGATCCCTGGGATGGGATGGCATCCCTGGGATGGGATCCATGGGATGGGTTACTTGGGATGGGATAGGATCCCTTGGATGGGAGAGGATGGGATGGGATATGTTGGGATGGGATGGGATCCCTGGGATGGGATGGAATCCCTGGGATGGGATCCCTGGAATGTGATCCCTCGTATGGGATGGGATCACTGGGATGGGATGGAATCCCTGGGATGGGATCCCTGGAATGGGATGGGATGGGATGGGATCCCTGGGATGTTATGGGATCCGTGGGATGTGATGGGATGGGATTCCTGGGATGGGAATGGGTGGGATGGGATGGGATCACTGGGATGGGATGGAATCCCTGGGACGAGATCGCTGGGATGGGATGTGATGTGATGGGATGGGATGGGATGGGATCCCTGGGATGGGATCGGATGGGATGGGATGGGATGGGATCCCTGGGATGGGATGGGATGGTATGGGATGGGATCCCTGGGATGGGATCGGATGGGATGCCTGGGATGGGATGGGATCCGTGGGATGGGATGTGATCCCTGGGATGGGATGGGGTGAGATGGGATGGGATCCCTGGGATTGGATGGGATGGGATGGGATGGGATGGGTTGGGATGGGATGGGATGGGATGGGATTGGATGGGATGGGTTGGGATGGTATGGTATCCCTGGGATGGTGTCCCTGGGATGGGATGGGATGGGATGGGATGGGATGGGATGGGATGGGATGGCATGGGATGGGGTGGGATGGGATTGGATGGGATGGGGTGGGATGGGATCGGATTGGCTACACTGGGTTGGGATGGGATGGGATCGATGGGATGGGATGGGATGGAATGGGATCCCTGGGATCGTACGGAATGGGATCCCTGGGATGGGATGTGATACCTGGTATGGGATCCCTAGGATGGGATGGGATGGGATTGGATGGGATGGGTTGGGATGGTATGGTATCCCTGGGATGGTGTCCCTGGGATGGGATGGGATGGGATGGGATGGGATGGGATGGGATGGGATGGCATGGGATGGGGTGGGATGGGATTGGATGGGATGGGGTGGGATGGGATCGGATTGGCTACACTGGGTTGGGATGGGATGGGATCGATGGGATGGGATGGGATGGAATGGGATCCCTGGGATCGTACGGAATGGGATCCCTGGGATGGGATGTGATACCTGGTATGGGATCCCTAGGATGGTATGGGATGGGATGGGATCCCTGGGATGGGGTGGGGTCCCTGGGATGGTATGGGATGGGATGGGATGGGATGGGATGGGATGGGATGGGATGGGATGGGATGGAATGGGATGGGATGGGGTGGGATGGGATTGGTTGGGATGGGATGGGATCACTGGGATTGGATCGGATGGGATCCCTGGGATGGGATGGGATCCCTGGGTTGGGATGTGTTCACTGGGATGGGATGGGATCCCTGGAATGGGATGGGATCCCTGGAATGGGATGGGATGGGATGGGATTCCTGGGATGGGATGGGATGGGATCCCTGGAATGGGATCCCTGGGATAGTATGGGATTCCTGCGTTGGGATCGAATCCCTGGGATAGCATCCTTGAGATGGGATGGGATCTCTGACATGGGATCCCTGGGATGGGATGTGATCCCTGGGATGAAATGGGATGGGATGGAATGGGATGGGATCCCTGGGATGGGATAGGATGGGATGGGATGCTATGGGATGGGATGGGATGGGATCCCTGGGATGGGATGGGATGGGATGTGAAGGGATGGGATAGGATGGGATGGTATGCGATGGGATGGGATGGGATGGGATCCCTGGGATGGGATGGAGTGGGATGGGATCGGATTGGATGGGATCGGATGGGATCCCTGGGATGGGATGGGATGGGATCCCTGGGATGGGATGGGATCCCTGGGATGGGATGGGATGGGATCCCTGGGATGGGATGGGATGGGAAGGGATGGGATGGGATAGAAAGGGATGGGATGGGATCCCTGGGATGGGATGGGATCCCTGGGATGGCATGGGATGGGATGGGATGGGATGGGGTGGGATGGGATCCCTGGGATGGGATGGGATCCCTGAGATGGGATGTGTTCACTGGGATGGGATGGGATCCCTGGAATGGGATGGGATGGGATCCCTGGCATGGGATGGGATCCCTGGGATGGGATATGTGGGATGGGATGGGATGGGATGGGATGGGGTGGAATGGGATGGGTTTGGATGGGACGGGATCCCTGGGATGGGATGGGATGGGATGCCATGGCATGGGATCCGCGGGATGAGATGGGATGGGATGGGATGGGATGGGATGGGATCGGATCCCTGGGATGGGATGGGATCCCTGGGAGGGATGGGATCCCTGGGATGGGATGGGATGAGATGGGATGGGATGGGATGGGATCCCTGGGTTGGGATTGGTTGGGATGGGATACCTGGGATGGGATGGAATCCCTGGGATGAAATCCGTGGGATGGGATGGGATGGGATGGGATGGGATGGGATGGGATGGGATGGGATGGAATGGGATGGGATGGCATGGGGTGGGATGGGATGGGATGGGACGGGATGGAATGGGATGGGATCCCTGCGATGGGATGGGATGGGATGAGATGGAATGGGATCCCTGGGATGGTACGGAATGGGATCCCTGGGATGGGATGGGATACCTGGTATGGGATCCCTGGGATGGGATGGGATGGGATGGGGTAGGATGGGATGGGACGGGATGGGATGGGATCCCTGCGATGGGATGGGATCCCTGGGATGACATGGGATGGGATTGGATCCCTGGGATGGGATGAGATGGGATCCCAGGGATGGGATCCCTGGATTGTGATCCCTCGTATGGGTTGGGATCCCTGGGATGGGATGGAATCCCTGGAATGGGATCCCGGGGATGGGATGGGATCCCTGGGATGGGATCCCTGGATTGTGATCCCTCGTATGGGTTGGGATCCCTGGGATGCCATGGGATGGGATCGGATGGGATGGGATGGAATGGGATGGGATCGGGTGGGATGGGATTGGTTGGGATGGGATGCGGTCCCTGGGATGGTATGGGATGGGATGGGATTCCTGGGATGGGATGGGATCCATGGGATGGGATGGAATGTGATGGGGTGGGATGGGATGGGATGGGTTGGGATGGGATGGAATCCCTGGGATGGGGGCCCGGGGATGGGATCTCTGGTATGGGATCCCTGGGATGGGATGGGATGGGATGGGATGGGATGGGATGGGACGGGATCGGATGGGATCCCTGGGATGGGATGGGATGGGATCCCTGGGATGGGATGGGATCCCTGGGATGGGATATCTGGGATGGGATGTGATGGGACGGGATGGGATGGGATGGGGTGGGAAGGGTTGGGATGGGCTACAATGGGATGGGATGGGATGGGATGGGATGGGATGGGTTTGGATGGGATGGGATCCCTGGGATGGGATGGGATGGGATGGGATGGGATGGGATGGGATGGGATGGGATGGGATGGGATGCCATGGCATGGGATCCGCGGGATGAGATGGGATGGGATGGGATGGGATGGGGTATGTGGGATGAGTTGGGATCCCTGGGATGGGATGGGATGAGATGGGATGGGATGGGATGGGATGGGATGGGATGGGATGGGATGGGATGGGGTGGGATGGGATCCCTGGGTTGGGACTGGTTGGGATGGGATACCTGGGATGGGATGGAATCCCTGGGACGAGATCGCTGGGATGGGATGGGATGGGATGGGATGGGATGGGATGGGATGGGATGGGATGGGACGGGATGGGATGGGATCCCTGCGATGGGACGGGATGGGATGGGATCCCTGGGATGGGATGGGATGGGATACCTGGTATGGGATCCCTAGGAAGGGATGGGAGGGGATGGGATGGGATAGGATGGGATGGGGTAGGATGGGATGGGATGAGTTGGGATGGGATGGGATCCCTGGGATAGGATGGGATCCCTGGGATGGGGACCCATGGATGGGATGGGATCTCTGGTATGGGATCCCTGGGATGGGATGGGATGGGATGGGATGGGATGGGATGGGATGGGATGGGATGGGATGGGATGGGATTGGATGGGATGGGATCCCTGGGATGGGATGGGATCCCTGGAATGGGATATCTGGGATGGGATGTGATGGGACGGGATGGGATGGGGTGGGAAAGGGATGGGATGGGCTACAATGGGATGGGATGGGATGGGATGGGATGGGATGGGATGGGATGGGATGGGATGGGATGGGATGGGATGGGATGGGATGGGATGTGATGGGATGGGATGGGATGGGATGGGATGGGTTTGGATGGGACGGGATCCCTGGGATGGGATGGGATGGGATGCCATGGCATGGGATCCGCGGGATGAGATGGGATGGGATGGGATGGGATGGGATGGGATGGGATGGGATGGGCTTGGATGGGATGGGATCGGATGGGATGGGATCGGATGGGATCCCTGGGATGGGAAGGGATGTGATCCCTGGGATGGGATGGGATCCCTGGGATGGGATATCTGGGATGGGATGTGATGGGACGGGATGGGATGGTGTGGGAAGGGATGGGATGGGCTACAATGGGATGGGATGTGATGGGATGGGATGGGATGGGTTTGGATGGGACGGGATCCCTGGGATGGGATGGGATGGGATGCCATGGCATGGGATCCGCGGGATGAGATGGGATGGGATGGGATGGGATGGGATCGGATTGGATGGGATGGGATCGGATGGGATCCCTGGGATGGGATGGGATGGGATCCCTGGGATGGGATGGGATCCCTGGGATGGGATGGGATGGGATCCCTGGGATGGGATGGGATGGGATCCCTGGGATGGGATGGGATGGGAAGGGATGGGATGGGATAGAAAGGGATGGGATGGGATCCCTGGGATGGGATGGGATCCCTGGGATGGCATGGGATGGGATGGGATGGGATGGGATGGGATGGGATGGGATGGGATGGGGTGGGATGGGATTGGTTGGGATGGGATGGGATCCCTGGGATGGGATCGGATGGGCTCCCTGGGATGGGATGGGATGGGATCCCTGGGATGGGATGGGATCCCTGAGATGGGATGTGTTCACTGGGATGGGATGGGATCCCTGGAATGGGATGGGATGGGATCCCTGGCATGGGATGGGATCCCTGGGATGGGATATGTGGGATGGGATGGGATGGGATGGGATGGGATGGGATGGGATGGGATGGGGTGGAATGGGATGGGTTTGGATGGGACGGGATCCCTGGGTTGGGATGGGATGGGATGGGATGCCATGGCATGGGATCCGCGGGATGAGATGGGATGGGATGGGATGGGATGGGATGGGATGGGATCCCAGGGATGGGGTCCCTGTGATGGGATCCCTGGGATGGGATGGGATGGGATGGGATGGGATGGGATGGGATGGGATGGGAAGGGATGGGATGGGATGGAAAGGGATGGGATGGGATGGGATGGGATGGGATGGGAAGGGATGGGATGGGATGGGATGGGATGGGATGGGATGGGATGGGATGGGATGGGATGGGATGGGATGGGATGGGATGGGATGGGATGGGATGGGATGGGATGGGATGGGATGGGGTGGGATGGGATGGGATTGGTTGGGATGGGATGGGATCCCTGGGATGGGATCGGATGGGCTCCCTGGGATGGGATGGGATGGGATGGGAAGGGATGGGATGGGACGGGATGGAATGGGATGGGATCCCTGCGATGGGATGGGATGGGATGAGATGGAATGGGATCCCTGGGATGGTACGGAATGGGATCCCTGGGATGGGATGGGATACCTGGTATGGGATCCCTGGGATGGGATGGGATGGGATGGGGTAGGATGGGATGGGACGGGATGGGATGGGATCCCTGCGATGGGATGGGATCCCTGGGATGACATGGGATGGGATTGGATCCCTGGGATGGGATGAGATGGGATCCCAGGGATGGGATCCCTGGATTGTGATCCCTCGTATGGGTTGGGATCCCTGGGATGGGATGGAATCCCTGGAATGGGATCCCGGGGATGGGATGGGATCCCTGGGATGGGATCCCTGGATTGTGATCCCTCGTATGGGTTGGGATCCCTGGGATGCCATGGGATGGGATCGGATGGGATGGGATGGAATGGGATGGGATCGGGTGGGATGGGATTGGTTGGGATGGGATGCGGTCCCTGGGATGGTATGGGATGGGATGGGATCCCTGGGATGGGATGGGATCCATGGGATGGGATGGAATGTGATGGGGTGGGATGGGATGGGATGGGTTGGGATGGGATGGAATCCCTGGGATGGGGGCCCGGGGATGGGATCTCTGGTATGGGATCCCTGGGATGGGATGGGATGGGATGGGATGGGATGGGATGGGACGGGATCGGATGGGATCCCTGGGATGGGATGGGATGGGATCCCTGGGATGGGATGGGATCCCTGGGATGGGATATCTGGGATGGGATGTGATGGGACGGGATGGGATGGGATGGGGTGGGAAGGGTTGGGATGGGCTACAATGGGATGGGATGGGATGGGATGGGATGGGATGGGTTTGGATGGGATGGGATCCCTGGGATGGGATGGGATGGGATGGGATGGGATGGGATGGGATGGGATGGGATGGGATGGGATGGGATGCCATGGCATGGGATCCGCGGGATGAGATGGGATGGGATGGGATGGGATGGGGTATGTGGGATGAGTTGGGATCCCTGGGATGGGATGGGATGAGATGGGATGGGATGGGATGGGATGGGATGGGATGGGATGGGATGGGGTGGGATGGGATCCCTGGGTTGGGACTGGTTGGGATGGGATACCTGGGATGGGATGGAATCCCTGGGACGAGATCGCTGGGATGGGATGGGATGGGATGGGATGGGATGGGATGGGATGGGATGGGATGGGATGGGATGGGATGGGATGGGATGGGACGGGATGGGATGGGATCCCTGCGATGGGACGGGATGGGATGGGATCCCTGGGATGGGATGGGATGGGATACCTGGTATGGGATCCCTAGGAAGGGATGGGAGGGGATGGGATGGGATAGGATGGGATGGGGTAGGATGGGATGGGATGAGTTGGGATGGGATGGGATCCCTGGGATAGGATGGGATCCCTGGGATGGGGACCCATGGATGGGATGGGATCTCTGGTATGGGATCCCTGGGATGGGATGGGATGGGATGGGATGGGATGGGATGGGATGGGATGGGATGGGATGGGATCCCTGGGATGGGATGGGATCCCTGGAATGGGATATCTGGGATGGGATGTGATGGGACGGGATGGGATGGGGTGGGAAAGGGATGGGATGGGCTACAATGGGATGGGATGGGATGGGATGGGATGGGATGGGATGGGATGGGATGGGATGGGATGGGATGGGATGGGATGGTATGTGATGGGATGGGATGGGATGGGATGGGATGGGTTTGGATGGGACGGGATCCCTGGGATGGGATGGGATGGGATGGGATGCCATGGCATGGGATCCGCGGGATGAGATGGGATGGGATGGGATGGGATGGGATGGGATGGGATGGGATGGGATGGGCTTGGATGGGATGGGATCGGATGGGATGGGATCGGATGGGATCCCTGGGATGGGAAGGGATGTGATCCCTGGGATGGGATGGGATCCCTGGGATGGGATATCTGGGATGGGATGTGATGGGACGGGATGGGATGGTGTGGGAAGGGATGGGATGGGCTACAATGGGATGGGATGTGATGGGATGGGATGGGATGGGATGGGTTTGGATGGGACGGGATCCCTGGGATGGGATGGGATGGGATGCCATGGCATGGGATCCGCGGGATGAGATGGGATGGGATGGGATGGGATGGGATCGGATTGGATGGGATGGGATCGGATGGGATCCCTGGGATGGGATGGGATGGGATCCCTGGGATGGGATGGGATCCCTGGGATGGGATGGGATCCCTGGGATGGGATGGGATGGGATCCCTGGGATGGGATGGGATGGGAAGGGATGGGATGGGATAGAAAGGGATGGGATGGGATCCCTGGGATGGGATGGGATCCCTGGGATGGCATGGGATGGGATGGGATGGGATGGGATGGGATGGGATGGGATGGGGTGGGATGGGATTGGTTGGGATGGGATGGGATCCCTGGGATGGGATCGGATGGGCTCCCTGGGATGGGATGGGATGGGATCCCTGGGATGGGATGGGATCCCTGAGATGGGATGTGTTCACTGGGATGGGATGGGATCCCTGGAATGGGATGGGATGGGATCCCTGGCATGGGATGGGATCCCTGGGATGGGATATGTGGGATGGGATGGGATGGGATGGGATGGGATGGGATGGGATGGGGTGGAATGGGATGGGTTTGGATGGGACGGGATCCCTGGGTTGGGATGGGATGGGATGGGATGCCATGGCATGGGATCCGCGGGATGAGATGGGATGGGATGGGATGGGATGGGATGGGATGGGATCCCAGGGATGGGGTCCCTGTGATGGGATCCCTGGGATGGGATGGGATGGGATGGGATGGGATGGGATGGGAAGGGATGGGATGGGATGGAAAGGGATGGGATGGGATGGGATGGGATGGGATGGGATGGGAAGGGATGGGATGGGATGGAAAGGGATGGGATGGGATGGGATGGGATGGGATGGGATGGGATGGGATGGGATGGGATGGGATGGGATGGGATGGGATGGGATGGGATGGGATGGGATGGGGTGGGATGGGATGGGATTGGTTGGGATGGGATGGGATCCCTGGGATGGGATCGGATGGGCTCCCTGGGATGGGATGGGATGGGATGGGAAGGGATGGGATGGGATGGGATGGGATGGGGTGGGATGGGATGGGATTGGTTGGGATGGGATCGGATTGGATGGGATCGGATGGGATCCCTGGGATGGCATGGGATGGGATCCCTGGGATGGGATGGGATCCCTGGGATGGGATGGGATGGGATCCCTGGGATGGGATGGGATGGGATGGGAAGGGATGGGATGGGATAGAAAGGGATGGGATGGGATCCCTGGGATGGGATGGGATCCCTGGGATGGCATGGGATGGGATGGGATGGGATGGGATGGGATGGGATGGGGTGGGATGGGATTGGTTGGGATGGGATGGGATCCCTGGGATGGGATCGGATGGGCTCCCTGGGATGGGATGGGATGGGATCCCTGGGATGGGATGGGATCCCTGAGATGGGATGTGTTCACTGGGATGGGATTGGATCCCTGGAATGGGATGGGATGGGATGGGATGGGATGGGATGGGATGGGATGGGATGGGATCGGATGGGATGGGATGGGATTGGATGGGATGGGATGGGATGGGATGGGATGGGATCCCTGGGATGGGAAGGGATGTGATCCCTGGGATGGGATGGGATCCCTGGGATGGGATATCTGGGATGGGATGTGATGGGACGGGATGGGATGGGGTGGGAAGGGATGGGATGGGCTACAATGGGATGGGATGTGATGGGATGGGATGGGATGGGTTTGGATGGGACGGGATCCCTGGGATGGGATGGGATGGGATGCCATGGCATGGGATCCGCTGGATGAGATGGGATGGCATGGGATGGGATGGGATGGGAAGGGATGGGATGGGATCGGATTGGATGGGATCGGATGGGATCCCTGGGATGGGATGGGATGGGATCCCTGGGATGGGATGGGATCCCTGGGATGGGATGGGATGGGATCCCTGGGATGGGATGGGATCCCTGGGATGGCATGGGATGGGATGGGATGGGATGGGATGGGATGGGATGGGATGGGATGGGATGGGGTGGGATGGGATTGGTTGGGATGGGATGGGATCCCTGGGATGGGATCGGATGGGCTCCCTGGGATGGGATGGGATGGGATCCCTGGGATGGGATCCCTGGGATGGGATGGGATCCCTGAGATGGGATGTGTTCACTGGGATGGGATGGGATCCCTGGAATGGGATGGGATGGGATCCCTGGCATGGGATGGGATCCCTGGGATGGGATATGTGGGATGGGATGGGATAGGATGGGATGGGATGGGGTGGAATGGGATGGGTTTGGATGGGACGGGATCCCTGGGATGGGATGGGATGGGATGGGATGCCATGGCATGGGATCCGCAGGATGAGATGGGATGGGATGGGATGGGATGGGATGGGATGGGATGGGATGGGATCCCAGGGATGGGGTCCCTGTGATGGGATCCCTGGGATGGGATGGGATGGGATGAGATGGGATGGGATGGGATGGGATGGGATGGGATGGGATGGGAAGGGATGGGATGGGATGGAAAGGGATGGGATGGGATGGGATGGGATGGGATGGGATGGGATGGGATGGGAAGGGATGGGATGGGATGGAAAGGGATGGGATGGCATCCCTGGGATGAAATAAGATCCCTGGGATGGGATCCCTGGGATGGGATGGGATGGGATGGGAAGGGATGGGATGGGATGGGATGGGATGGGATGGGATGGGATGGGGTGGGATGGGATGGGATTGGTTGGGATGGGATGGGATCCCTGGGATGGGATCGGATGGGCTCCCTGGGATGGGATGGGATGGGATCCCTGGGATGGGATGGGATCCCTGAGATGGGATGTGTTCACTGGGATGGGATTGGATCCCTGGAATGGGATGGGATGGGATGGGATGGGATGGGATGGGATGGGATGGGATGGGATGGGATGGGATTGGATTGGATGGGATGGGATCCCTGGGATGGGATGGGATGGAATGGGATGGGAAGGGATGGGATGGGATGGGATGGGATGGGATGGGATGCCATGGCATGGGATCCGCGGGATGAGATGGGATGGGATGGGATGGGATCGGATGGGATGGGATGGGATTGGATGGGATGGGATGGGATGGGATGGGATCCCTGGGATGGGAAGGGATGTGATCCCTGGGATGGGATGGGATCCCTGGGATGGGATATCTGGGATGGGATGTGATGGGACGGGATGGGATGGGGTGGGAAGGGATGGGATGGGCTACAATGGGATGGGATGTGATGGGATGGGATGGGATGGGTTTGGATGGGACGGGATCCCTGGGATGGGATGGGATGGGATGCCATGGCATGGGATCCGCTGGATGAGATGGGATGGCATGGGATGGGATGGGATGGGATGGGATGGGATCGGATTGGATGGGATCGGATGGGATCCCTGGGATGGGATGGGATGGGATCCCTGGGATGGGATGGGATCCCTGGGATGGGATGGGATGGGATCCCTGGGATGGGATGGGATCCCTGGGATGGCATGGGATGGGATGGGATGGGATGGGATGGGATGGGATGGGATGGGATGGGATGGGGTGGGATGGGATTGGTTGGGATGGGATGGGATCCCTGGGATGGGATCGGATGGGCTCCCTGGGATGGGATGGGATGGGATCCCTGGGATGGGATCCCTGGGATGGGATGGGATCCCTGAGATGGGATGTGTTCACTGGGATGGGATGGGATCCCTGGAATGGGATGGGATGGGATCCCTGGCATGGGATGGGATCCCTCGGATGGGATATGTGGGATGGGATGGGATAGGATGGGATGGGATGGGGTGGAATGGGATGGGTTTGGATGGGACGGGATCCCTGGGATGGGATGGGATGGGATGGGATGCCATGGCATGGGATCCGCAGGATGAGATGGGATGGGATGGGATGGGATGGGATGGGATGGGATGGGATGGGATGGGATCCCAGGGATGGGGTCCCTGTGATGGGATCCCTGGGATGGGATGGGATGGGATGAGATGGGATGGGATGGGATGGGATGGGATGGGATGGGATGGGATGGGATGGGATGGGATGGGAAGGGATGGGATGGGATGGAAAGGGATGGGATGGGATGGGATGGGATGGGATGGGATGGGATGGGAAGGGATGGGATGGGATGGAAAGGGATGGGATGGCATCCCTGGGATGAAATAAGATCCCTGGGATGGGATCCCTGGGATGGGATGGGATGGGATGGGAAGGGATGGGATGGGATGGGATGGGATGGGATGGGATGGGATGGGATGGGATGGGGTGGGATGGGATGGGATTGGTTGGGATGGGATGGGATCCCTGGGATGGGATCGGATGGGCTCCCTGGGATGGGATGGGATGGGATCCCTGGGATGGGATGGGATCCCTGAGATGGGATGTGTTCACTGGGATGGGATTGGATCCCTGGAATGGGATGGGATGGGATGGGATGGGATGGGATGGGATGGGATGGGATGGGATTGGATTGGATGGGATGGGATCCCTGGGATGGGATGGGATGGAATGGGATGGGAAGGGATGGGATGGGATGGGATGGGATGGGATGGGATGGGATGGGATGGGATGGGATGCCATGGCATGGGATCCGCGGGATGAGATGGGATGGGATGGGATGGGATGGGATGGGATATGTGGGATGGGTTGGGATCCCTGGGATGGGATAGGATGAGATGGGATGGGATGGGATGGGATGGGATGGGATGGGGTGGGATGGGATCCCTGGGTTGGGACTGGTTGGGATGGGATACCTGGGATGGGATGGAATCCCTGGGATGAGATCGCTGGGATGGGATGGGATGGGATGGGATGGGATGGGATGGGATGGGATGGGATGGGATGGGATGGGATGGGATGGGATGGGGTGGGATGGGATGGGATGGGACGGGATGGGATGGGATCCCTGCGATGGGATGGGATGGGATGGGATTGGATGGGATGGGGTGGGATGGGATGGGATTGGCTACAATGGGTTGGGATGGGATGGGATCGATGGGATGGGATGGGATGAAATGGGATCCCTGGGATGGTACGGAATGGGATCCCTGGGATGGGATGGGATACCTGGTATGGGATCCCTAGGAAGGGATGGGAGGGGATGGGATGGGATAGGATGGGATGGGATGGGGTAGGATGGGATGGGATGCGTTGGGATGGGATGGGATCCCTGGGATAGGATGGGATCCCTGGGATGGGGACCCGTGGATGGGATGGGATCTCTGGTATGGGATCCCTGGGATGGGATGGGATGGGATGGGATGGGATGGGAAGGGATTGGATGGGATGGGATCCCTGGGATGGGATGGGATCCCTGGAATGGGATATCTGGGATGGGATGTGATGGGACGGGATGGGATGGGGTGGGAAGGGATGGGATGGGCTGCAATGGGATGGGATGGGATGGGATGGGATGGGATGGGATGGGATGGGATGGGATGGGATGGGATGGGATGGGGTGGGATGGGATGGGATTGGTTGGGATGGGATGGGATCCCTGGGATGGGATCGGATGGGCTCCCTGGGATGGGATGGGATGGGATGGGAAGGGATGGGATGGGATGGGATGGGATGGGGTGGGATGGGATGGGATTGGTTGGGATGGGATCGGATTGGATGGGATCGGATGGGATCCCTGGGATGGGATGGGATGGGATCCCTGGGATGGGATGGGATCCCTGGGATGGGATGGGATGGGATCCCTGGGATGGGATGGGATGGGATGGGATGGGAAGGGATGGGATGGGATAGAAAGGGATGGGATGGGATCCCTGGGATGGGATGGGAACCCTGGGATGGCATGGGATGGGATGGGATGGGATGGGATGGGATGGGATGGGGTGGGATGGGATTGGTTGGGATGGGATGGGATCCCTGGGATGGGATCGGATGGGCTCCCTGGGATGGGATGGGATGGGATCCCTGGGATGGGATGGGATCCCTGAGATGGGATGTGTTCACTGGGATGGGATTGGATCCCTGGAATGGGATGGGATGGGATGGGATGGGATGGGATGGGATGGGATGGGATGGGATGGGATGGGATGGGATGGGATGGGATCGGATGGGATGGGATGGGATTGGATGGGATGGGATGGGATGGGATGGGATCCCTGGGATGGGAAGGGATGTGATCCCTGGGATGGGATGGGATCCCTGGGATGGGATATCTGGGATGGGATGTGATGGGACGGGATGGGATGGGGTGGGAAGGGATGGGATGGGCTACAATGGGATGGGATGTGATGGGATGGGATGGGTTTGGATGGGACGGGATCCCTGGGATGGGATGGGATGGGATGCCATGGCATGGGATCCGCTGGATGAGATGGGATGGCATGGGATGGGATGGGATGGGATGGGATGGGATGGGATGGGATGGGATCGGATTGGATGGGATCGGATGGGATCCCTGGGATGGGATGGGATGGGATCCCTGGGATGGGATGGGATCCCTGGGATGGGATGGGATGGGATCCCTGGGATGGGATGGGATCCCTGGGATGGCATGGGATGGGATGGGATGGGATGGGATGGGATGGGATGGGATGGGATGGGATGGGATGGGATGGGATGGGATGGGATGGGGTGGGATGGGATTGGTTGGGATGGGATGGGATCCCTGGGATGGGATCGGATGGGCTCCCTGGGATGGGATGGGATGGGATCCCTGGGATGGGATCCCTGAGATCGATGTGTTCACTGGGATGGGATGGGATCCCTGGAATGGGATGGGATGGGATCCCTGGCATGGGATGGGATCCCTGGGATGGGATATGTGGGATGGGATGGGATAGGATGGGATGGGATGGGGTGGAATGGGATGGGTTTGGATGGGACGGGATCCCTGGGATGGGATGGGATGGGATGCCATGGCATGGGATCCGCAGGATGAGATGGGATGGGATGGGATGGGATGGGATGGGATGGGATGGGATCCCAGGGATGGGGTCCCTGTGATGGGATCCCTGGGATGGGATGGGATGGGATGAGATGGGATGGGATGGGATGGGATGGGATGGGATGGGATGGGATGGGAAGGGATGGGATGGGATGGAAAGGGATGGGATGGGATGGGATGGGATGGGAAGGGATGGGATGGGATGGAAAGGGATGGGATGGCATCCCTGGGATGAAATAAGATCCCTGGGATGGGATCCCTGGGATGGGATGGGATGGGATGGGAAGGGATGGGATGGGATGGGATGGGATGGGATGGGATGGGATGGGATGGGATCGGATTGGATGGGATGGGATCGGATGGGATCCCTGGGATGGGATGGGATGGGATCCCTGGGATGGGATGGGATCCCTGGGATGGGATGGGATGGGATCCCTGGGATTGGATGGGATGGGAAGGGATGGGATGGGATAGAAAGGGATGGGATGGGATCCCTGGGATGGGATGGGATCCCTGGGATGGCATGGGATGGGATGGGATGGGATGGGATGGGATGGGATGGGATGGGGTGGGATGGGATTGGTTGGGATGGGATGGGATCCCTGGGATGGGATCGGATGGGCACCCTGGGATGGGATGGGATGGGATCCCTGGGATGGGATGGGATCCCTGAGATGGGATGTGTTCACTGGGATGGGATGGGATCCCTGGAATGGGATGGGATGGGATCCCTGGCATGGGATGGGATCCCTGGGATGGGATATGTGGGATGGGATGGGATGGGATGGGATGGGATGGGATGGGATGGGATGGGGTGGAATGGGATGGGTTTGGATGGGACGGGATCCCTGGGATGGGATGGGATGGGATGCCATGGCATGGGATCCGCGGGATGAGATGGGATGGGATGGGATGGGATGGGATGGGATCCCAGGGATGGGGTCCCTGTGATGGGATCCCTGGGATGGGATGGGATGGGATGGGATGGGATGGGATGGGATGGGATGGGATGGGATGGGAAGGGATGGGATGGAAAGGGATGGGATGGGATCCCTGGGATGAAATAAGATCCCTGGGATGGGATCCCTGGGATGGGATGGGATGGGATGGGATGGGATGGGATGGGAAGGGATGGGATGGGATGGGATGGGATGGGATGGGATGGGATGGGATGGGATGGGGTGGGATGGGATTGGTTGGGATGGGATGGGATCCCTGGGATGGGATCGGATGGGCTCCCTGGGATGGGATGGGATGGGATCCCTGGGATGGGATGGGATCCCTGAGATGGGATGTGTTCACTGGGATGGGATTGGATCCCTGGAATGGGATGGGATGGGATGGGATGGGATGGGATGGGATGGGATGGGATGGGATTGGATGGGATGGGATGGGATGGGATGGGATGGGATCCCTGGGATGGGATATCTGGGATGGGATGTGATGGGACGGGATGGGATGGGATGGGGTGGGAAGGGATGGGATGGGCTACAATGGGATGGGATGTGATGGGATGGGTTTGGATGGGACGGGATCCCTGGGATGGGATGGGATGCCATGGCATGGGATCCGCGGGATGAGATGGGATGGGATGGGATGGGATGGGATGGGATGGGATGGGATGGGATGGGATGGGATGGGATCGGATTGGATGGGATCGGATGGGATCCCTGGGATGGGATGGGATGGGATCCCTGGGATGGGATGGGATCCCTGGGATGGGATGGGATGGGATCCCTGGGATGGGATGGGATGGGAAGGGATGGGATGGGATAGAAAGGGATGGGATGGGATCCCTGGGATGGGATGGGATCCCTGGGATGGCATGGGATGGGATGGGATGGGATGGGGTGGGGTGGGATGGGATTGGTTGGGATGGGATGGGATCCCTGGGATGGGATCGGATGGGCTCCCTGGGATGGGATGGGATGGGATCCCTGGGATGGGATATGTGGGATGGGATGGGATGGGATGGGATGGGGTGGAATGGGATGGGTTTGGATGGGACGGGATCCCTGGGATGGGATGGGATGGGATGCCATGGCATGGGATCCGCGGGATGAGATGGGATGGGATGGGATGGGATGGGATGGGATCGGATCCCTGGGATGGGATGGGATCCCTGGGAGGGATGGGATCCCTGGGATGGGATGGGATGAGATGGGATGGGATGGGATCCCTGGGTTGGGATTGGTTGGGATGGGATGGGATGGGATGGGATGGGATGGGATGGGATGGGATGGGATGGGATGGGATGGGATGGAATGGGATGGGATGGGATGGCATGGGGTGGGATGGGATGGGATGGGACGGGATGGAATGGGATGGGATCCCTGCGATGGGATGGGATGGGATGAGATGGAATGGGATCCCTGGGATGGGATGGGATACCTGGTATGGGATCCCTGGGATGGGATGGGATGGGATGGGGTAGGATGGGATGGGACGGGATGGGATGGGATCCCTGCGATGGGATGGGATCCCTGGGATGACATGGGATGGGATTGGATCCCTGGGATGGGATGAGATGGGATCCCAGGGATGGGATCCCTGGATTGTGATCCCTCGTATGGGTTGGGATCCCTGGGATGGGATGGAATCCCTGGAATGGGATCCCGGGGATGGGATGGGATCCCTGGGATGGGATCCCTGGATTGTGATCCCTCGTATGGGTTGGGATCCCTGGGATGCCATGGGATGGGATCGGATGGGATGGGATGGAATGGGATGGGATCGGGTGGGATGGGATTGGTTGGGATGGGATGCGGTCCCTGGGATGGTATGGGATGGGATGGGATCCCTGGGATGGGATGGGATCCATGGGATGGGATGGAATGTGATGGGGTGGGATGGGATGGGATGGGTTGGGATGGGATGGAATCCCTGGGATGGGGGCCCGGGGATGGGATCTCTGGTATGGGATCCCTGGGATGGGATGGGATGGGATGGGATGGGATGGGACGGGATCGGATGGGATCCCTGGGATGGGATGGGATGGGATCCCTGGGATGGGATGGGATATCTGGGATGGGATGTGATGGGACGGGATGGGATGGGATGGGGTGGGAAGGGTTGGGATGGGCTACAATGGGATGGGATGGGATGGGATGGGATGGGATGGGTTTGGATGGGATGGGATCCCTGGGATGGGATGGGATGGGATGGGATGGGATGGGATGGGATGGGATGGGATGGGATGGGATGGGATGGGATGCCATGGCATGGGATCCGCGGGATGAGATGGGATGGGATGGGATGGGATGGGGTATGTGGGATGAGTTGGGATCCCTGGGATGGGATGGGATGAGATGGGATGGGATGGGATGGGATGGGATGGGGTGGGATGGGATCCCTGGGTTGGGACTGGTTGGGATGGGATACCTGGGATGGGATGGAATCCCTGGGACGAGATCGCTGGGATGGGATGGGATGGGATGGGATGGGATGGGATGGGACGGGATGGGATGGGATCCCTGCGATGGGACGGGATGGGATGGGATCCCTGGGATGGGATGGGATGGGATACCTGGTATGGGATCCCTAGGAAGGGATGGGAGGGGATGGGATGGGATAGGATGGGATGGGATGGGGAAGGATGGGATGGGATGAGTTGGGATGGGATGGGATCCCTGGGATAGGATGGGATCCCTGGGATGGGGACCCGTGGATGGGATGGGATCTCTGGTATGGGATCCCTGGGATGGGATGGGATGGGATGGGATGGGATGGGATGGGATGGGATGGGATGGGATGGGATTGGATGGGATGGGATCCCTGGGATGGGATGGGATCCCTGGAATGGGATATCTGGGATGGGATGTGATGGGACAGGATGGGATGGGGTGGGAAAGGGATGGGATGGGCTACAATGGGATGGGATGGGATGGGATGGGATGGGATGGGATGGGATGGGATGGGATGGTATGTGATGGGATGGGATGGGATGGGATGGGATGGGTTTGGATGGGACGGGATCCCTGGGATGGGATGGGATGCCATGGCATGGGATCCGCGGGATGAGATGGGATGGGATGGGATGGGATGGGATGCCATGGCATGGGATCCGCGGGATGAGATGGGATGGGATGGGATGGGATGGGATGGGATGGGATGGGATCCCTGGGATGGGAAGGGATGTGATCCCTGGGATGGGATGGGATCCCTGGGATGGGATATCTGGGATGGGATGTGATGGGACGGGATGGGATGGGGTGGGAAGGGATGGGATGGGCTACAATGGGATGGGATGTGATGGGATGGGATGGGTTTGGATGGGACGGGATCCCTGGGATGGGATGGGATGGGATGCCATGGCATGGGATCCGCGGGATGAGATGGGATGGGATGGGATGGGATGGGATCGGATTGGATGGGATGGGATCGGATGGGATCCCTGGGATGGGATGGGATGGGATCCCTGGGATGGGATGGGATCCCTGGGATGGGATGGGATGGGATCCCTGGGATGGGATGGGATGGGAAGGGATGGGATGGGATAGAAAGGGATGGGATGGGATCCCTGGGATGGGATGGGATCCCTGGGATGGCATGGGATGGGATGGGATGGGATGGGATGGGATGGGATGGGATGGGATGGGGTGGGATGGGATTGGTTGGGATGGGATGGGATCCCTGGGATGGGATCGGATGGGCTCCCTGGGATGGGATGGGATGGGATCCCTGGGATGGGATGGGATCCCTGAGATGGGATGTGTTCACTGGGATGGGATGGGATCCCTGGAATGGGATGGGATGGGATCCCTGGCATGGGATGGGATCCCTGGGATGGGATATGTGGGATGGGATGGGATGGGATGGGATGGGATGGGATGGGGTGGAATGGGATGGGTTTGGATGGGACGGGATCCCTGGGTTGGGATGGGATGGGATGGGATGCCATGGCATGGGATCCGCGGGATGAGATGGGATGGGATGGGATGGGATGGGATGGGATCCCAGGGATGGGGTCCCTGTGATGGGATCCCTGGGATGGGATGGGATGGGATGGGATGGGATGGGATGGGATGGGATGGGATGGGAAGGGATGGGATGGGATGGAAAGGGATGGGATGGGATGGGATGGGATGGGATGGGATGGGATGGGAAGGGATGGGATGGGATGGAAAGGGATGGGATGGGATGGGATGGGATGGGATGGGATGGGATGGGATGGGATGGGATGGGATGGGATGGGATGGGATGGGATGGGATGGGATGGGATGGGGTGGGATGGGATGGGATTGGTTGGGATGGGATGGGATCCCTGGGATGGGATCGGATGGGCTCCCTGGGATGGGATGGGATGGGATGGGAAGGGATGGGATGGGATGGGATGGGGTGGGATGGGATGGGATTGGTTGGGATGGGATCGGATTGGATGGGATCGGATGGGATCCCTGGGATGGGATGGGATGGGATCCCTGGGATGGGATGGGATCCCTGGGATGGGATGGGATGGGATCCCTGGGATGGGATGGGATGGGATGGGAAGGGATGGGATGGGATAGAAAGGGATGGGATGGGATCCCTGGGATGGGATGGGATCCCTGGGATGGCATGGGATGGGATGGGATGGGATGGGATGGGATGGGATGGGATGGGGTGGGATGGGATTGGTTGGGATGGGATGGGATCCCTGGGATGGGATCGGATGGGCTCCCTGGGATGGGATGGGATGGGATCCCTGGGATGGGATGGGATCCCTGAGATGGGATGTGTTCACTGGGATGGGATTGGATCCCTGGAATGGGATGGGATGGGATGGGATGGGATGGGATGGGATGGGATGGGATGGGATCGGATGGGATGGGATGGGATTGGATGGGATGGGATGGGATGGGATGGGATCCCTGGGATGGGAAGGGATGTGATCCCTGGGATGGGATGGGATCCCTGGGATGGGATATCTGGGATGGGATGTGATGGGACGGGATGGGATGGGGTGGGAAGGGATGGGATGGGCTACAATGGGATGGGATGTGATGGGATGGGATAGGATGGGTTTGGATGGGACGGGATCCCTGGGATGGGATGGGATGGGATGCCATGGCATGGGATCCGCTGGATGAGATGGGATGGCATGGGATGGGATGGGATGGGATGGGATGGGATCGGATTGGATGGGATCGGATGGGATCCCTGGGATGGGATGGGATGGGATCCCTGGGATGGGATGGGATCCCTGGGATGGGATGGGATGGGATCCCTGGGATGGGATGGGATCCCTGGGATGGCATGGGATGGGATGGGATGGGATGGGATGGGATGGGATGGGATGGGGTGGGATGGGATTGGTTGGGATGGGATGGGATCCCTGGGATGGGATCGGATGGGCTCCCTGGGATGGGATGGGATGGGATCCCTGGGATGGGATCCCTGAGATGGGATGTGTTCACTGGGATGGGATGGGATCCCTGGAATGGGATGGGATGGGATCCCTGGCATGGGATGGGATCCCTGGGATGGGATATGTGGGATGGGATGGGATAGGATGGGATGGGATGGGGTGGAATGGGATGGGTTTGGATGGGACGGGATCCCTGGGATGGGATGGGATGGGATGGGATGCCATGGCATGGGATCCGCAGGATGAGATGGGATGGGATGGGATGGGATGGGATCCCAGGGATGGGGTCCCTGTGATGGGATCCCTGGGATGGGATGGGATGGGATGAGATGGGATGGGATGGGATGGGATGGGATGGGATGGGATGGGATGGGATGGGATGGGAAGGGATGGGATGGGATGGAAAGGGATGGGATGGGATGGGATGGGATGGGATGGGATGGGATGGGAAGGGATGGGATGGGATGGAAAGGGATGGGATGGCATCCCTGGGATGAAATAAGATCCCTGGGATGGGATCCCTGGGATGGGGTGGGATGGGATGGGAAGGGATGGGATGGGATGGGATGGGATGGGATGGGATGGGGTGGGATGGGATGGGATTGGTTGGGATGGGATGGGATCCCTGGGATGGGATCGGATGGGCTCCCTGGGATGGGATGGGATCCCTGGGATGGGATGGGATCCCTGAGATGGGATGTGTTCACTGGGATGGGATTGGATCCCTGGAATGGGATGGGATGGGATGGGATGGGATGGGATGGGATGGGATGGGATGGGATTGGATTGGATGGGATGGGATCCCTGGGATGGGATGGGATGGGATGGGATGGGAAGGGATGGGATGGGATGGGATGGGATGGGATGGGATGGGATGGGATGCCATGGCATGGGATCCGCGGGATGAGATGGGATGGGATGGGATGGGATGGGATGGGATGGGATGGGATATGTGGGATGGGTTGGGATCCCTGGGATGGGATAGGATGAGATGGGATGGGATGGGATGGGATGGGATGGGATGGGGTGGGATGGGATGGGATGGGATGGGATGGGGTGGGATGGGATGGGATGGGACGGGATGGGATGGGATCCCTGCGATGGGATGGGATGGGATGGGATTGGATGGGATGGGGTGGGATGGGATGGGATTGGCTACAATGGGTTGGGATGGGATGGGATCGATGGGATGGGATGGGATGAAATGGGATGCCTGGGATGGTACGGAATGGGATCCCTGGGATGGGATGGGATACCTGGTATGGGATCCCTAGGAAGGGATGGGAGGGGATGGGATGGGATAGGATGGGATGGGATGGGGTAGGATGGGATGGGATGCGTTGGGATGGGATGGGATCCCTGGGATAGGATGGGATCCCTGGGATGGGGACCCGTGGATGGGATGGGATCTCTGGTATGGGATCCCTGGGATGGGATGGGATGGGATGGGATGGGATGGGAAGGGATTGGATGGGATGGGATCCCTGGGATGGGATGGGATCCCTGGAATGGGATATCTGGGATGGGATGTGATGGGACGGGATGGGATGGGGTGGGAAGGGATGGGATGGGCTGCAATGGGATGGGATGGGATGGGATGGGATGGGATGGGATGGGATGGGATGGGATGGGATGGGTTTGGATGGGATGGGATGGGATGGGATGGGATGGGATGGGGTGGGATGGGATTGGTTGGGATGGGATGGGATCCCTGGGATGGGATCGGATGGGCTCCCTGGGATGGGATGGGATGGGATCCCTGGGATGGGATGGGATCCCTGAGATGGGATGTGTTCACTGGGATGGGATTGGATCCCTGGAATGGGATGGGATGGGATGGGATGGGATGGGATGGGATGGGATGGGATTGGATGGGATGGGATGGGATGGGATGGGATCCCTGGGATGGGATATCTGGGATGGGATGTGATGGGACGGAATGGGATGGGATGGGGTGGGAAGGGATGGGATGGGCTACAATGGGATGGGATGTGATGGGATGGGTTTGGATGGGACGGGATCCCTGGGATGGGATGGGATGCCATGGCATGGGATCCGCGGGATGAGATGGGATGGGATGGGATGGGATGGGATGGGATGGGATGGGATGGGTTGGGATGGGATGGGATGGGATGGGATGGGATCGGATTGGATGGGATCGGATGGGATCCCTGGGATGGGATGGGATGGGATCCCTGGGATGGGATGGGATCCCTGGGATGGGATGGGATGGGATCCCTGGGATGGGATGGGATGGGAAGGGATGGGATGGGATAGAAAGGGATGGGATGGGATCCCTGGGATGGGATGGGATCCCTGGGATGGCATGGGATGGGATGGGATGGGATGGGGTGGGGTGGGATGGGATTGGTTGGCATGGGATGGGATCCCTGGGATGGGATCGGATGGGCTCCCTGGGATGGGATGGGATGGGATCCCTGGGATGGGATATGTGGGATGGGATGGGATGGGATGGGGTGGAATGGGATGGGTTTGGATGGGACGGGATCCCTGGGATGGGATGGGATGGGATGCCATGGCATGGGATCCGCGGGATGAGATGGGATGGGATGGGATGGGATGGGATGGGATCGGATCCCTGGGATGGGATGGGATCCCTGGGAGGGATGGGATCCCTGGGATGGGATGGGATGAGATGGGATGGGATGGGATGGGATCCCTGGGTTGGGATTGGTTGGGATGGGATACCTGGGATGGGATGGAATCCCTGGGATGAAATCCGTGGGATGGGATGGGATGGGATGGGATGGGATGGGATGGGATGGGATGGGATGGAATGGGATGGGATGGCATGGGGTGGGATGGGATGGGATGGGACGGGATGGAATGGGATGGGATCCCTGCGATGGGATGGGATGGGATGAGATGGAATGGGATCCCTGGGATGGGATGGGATACCTGGTATGGGATCCCTGGGATGGGATGGGATGGGATGGGGTAGGATGGGATGGGACGGGATGGGATGGGATCCCTGCAATGGGATGGGATCCCTGGGATGACATGGGATGGGATTGGATCCCTGGGATGGGATGAGATGGGATCCCAGGGATGGGATCCCTGGATTGTGATCCCTCGTATGGGTTGGGATCCCTGGGATGGGATGGAATCCCTGGAATGGGATCCCGGGGATGGGATGGGATCCCTGGGATGGGATCCCTGGATTGTGATCCCTCGTATGGGTTGGGATCCCTGGGATGCCATGGGATGGGATCGGATGGGATGGGATGGAATGGGATGGGATCGGGTGGGATGGGATTGGTTGGGATGGGATGCGGTCCCTGGGATGGTATGGGATGGGATGGGATCCCTGGGATGGGATGGGATCCATGGGATGGGATGGAATGTGATGGGGTGGGATGGGATGGGATGGGTTGGGATGGGATGGAATCCCTGGGATGGGGGCCCGGGGATGGGATCTCTGGTATGGGATCCCTGGGATGGGATGGGATGGGATGGGATGGGATGGGATGGGATGGGACGGGATCGGATGGGATCCCTGGGATGGGATGGGATGGGATCCCTGGGATGGGATGGGATATCTGGGATGGGATGTGATGGGACGGGATGGGATGGGATGGGGTGGGAAGGGTTGGGATGGGCTACAATGGGATGGGATGGGATGGGATGGGATGGGATGGGTTTGGATGGGATGGGATCCCTGGGATGGGATGGGATGGGATGGGATGGGATGGGATGGGATGGGATGGGATGGGATGGGATGGGATGGGATGCCATGGCATGGGATCCGCGGGATGAGATGGGATGGGATGGGATGGGATGGGGTATGTGGGATGAGTTGGGATCCCTGGGATGGGATGGGATGAGATGGGATGGGATGGGATGGGATGGGATGGGATGGGGTGGGATGGGATCCCTGGGTTGGGACTGGTTGGGATGGGATACCTGGGATGGGATGGAATCCCTGGGACGAGATCGCTGGGATGGGATGGGATGGGATGGGATGGGATGGGATGGGATGGGATGGGACGGGATGGGATGGGATCCCTGCGATGGGACGGGATGGGATGGGATCCCTGGGATGGGATGGGATGGGATACCTGGTATGGGATCCCTAGGAAGGGATGGGAGGGGATGGGATGGGATAGGATGGGATGGGATGGGGTAGGATGGGATGGGATGAGTTGGGATGGGATGGGATCCCTGGGATAGGATGGGATCCCTGGGATGGGGACCCGTGGATGGGATGGGATCTCTGGTATGGGATCCCTGGGATGGGATGGGATGGGATGGGATGGGATGGGATGGGATGGGATGGGATGGGATGGGATTGGATGGGATGGGATCCCTGGGATGGGATGGGATCCCTGGAATGGGATATCTGGGATGGGATGTGATGGGACAGGATGGGATGGGGTGGGAAAGGGATGGGATGGGCTACAATGGGATGGGATGGGATGGGATGGGATGGGATGGGATGGGATGGGATGGGATGGTATGTGATGGGATGGGATGGGATGGGATGGGATGGGTTTGGATGGGACGGGATCCCTGGGATGGGATGGGATGCCATGGCATGGGATCCGCGGGATGAGATGGGATGGGATGGGATGGGATGGGATGCCATGGCATGGGATCCGCGGGATGAGATGGGATGGGATGGGATGGGATGGGATGGGATGGGATGGGATCCCTGGGATGGGAAGGGATGTGATCCCTGGGATGGGATGGGATCCCTGGGATGGGATATCTGGGATGGGATGTGATGGGACGGGATGGGATGGGGTGGGAAGGGATGGGATGGGCTACAATGGGATGGGATGTGATGGGATGGGATGGGTTTGGATGGGACGGGATCCCTGGGATGGGATGGGATGGGATGCCATGGCATGGGATCCGCGGGATGAGATGGGATGGGATGGGATGGGATGGGATCGGATTGGATGGGATGGGATCGGATGGGATCCCTGGGATGGGATGGGATGGGATCCCTGGGATGGGATGGGATCCCTGGGATGGGATGGGATGGGATCCCTGGGATGGGATGGGATGGGAAGGGATGGGATGGGATAGAAAGGGATGGGATGGGATCCCTGGGATGGGATGGGATCCCTGGGATGGCATGGGATGTGAGAGGAATGTTAAATTTGTCTTTACAAATGAGTTGTGGATCAGCCTGTAGATAAGGCTAGCACTGAGAGATAAAAGAAACAATGGGATGGATTCCACTGATTGATGAATGGAAAGAGATATTTGCCTTTACAAACAAACTGTAGGGCTGCTGATAAATGAAATTGGATATCGAAAGATGAAAGAAGCAACGGGGGGAAAACTATGAATTCTATAAGAATTAAAAATTAAAAGGGAGGGTTATACATTAGAGGGGAATTTCAGGTATCAGGCGTTCCGGGAAGTCTGTGCCTCTCAAGTACCTCAGCCAATGGGGAAAGAGAGAGGGAAATGCGGCCGGGAAAATAGGATAAAAAGGAGGCTGCGTCCTCCGAAAATTTGAGAGATCCCAGGGGAATGTCCCATGGCCTCTCCCTTTATTCGAATAAAGCAAAAAGGACTCCTCTGTCTCCTTTTTGGACATAAACCTCTGGTGTTTGTGGATTAATTTTCTTGACAATTTGGGGGCTCGTCCGGGATCTTTCCACCGTCCGGGGCGGCGGGCGGCGAGCGGAGCTGAAGGCGCGCCTCACCCAGTTTCGGTGATCAGCTCCCCTTGGTGCCGGCTGGCACCGGGCGATTGATTGGGTTCCCGAGACTGTCCAGGAGACAGACGAGTGGCGGACCAGGGGGGTCCGTGAAGAGTCCGCAGGGAAGGACTACTGAAAATCTCACCGGTGAGTAAAATGGGATCTTCGGGGAGCAAACCTGGGAGGGCACCCATGGAGGGTAGCACAGGTAAACCTGGGAGGGCACCCATGGAGGGTAGCACAGGTAAAACGGGGCACCCAGAGAGGGTTGGAAAGGTAAAGCCGCGAAGGGGCCCCGGCAAATGGGATGACGATCCCATAATACCCCCGGAGAGTCCCTTGGGGTGAATGCTGAGGTCTTGGGAAAGATTGTATATTCACCCAGAAGTAACTATGGAAATTATGGTAAAATATTGTTATTTTGTGTGGCCAGAGTATAAGTTGGCAAGGGGACTTATATGGCTACTTATGGAACAGATAAAATTCATTTGTGTCGAATTTTGTGAAGGTATTTAGAGGAAAGTGGTGAGGATTAGAATGTTTTTCAGCACCTTCCCCCGTCTTGTCCTCCAGTGTTGCCAGCTGCAGGTCGTCTGTATCCTCAACTTTCAGAGCAAGGGGATCAGGAAAATGTTATTCCTACAGCCCCACCTGAGAAGGATAATGGTGTAGGGGGAGGGGAGCAGCATGTTGTATCACCCCCCAGAACTAGAAGAGGAACTCAGTTTAGGGCATCAGAAGCCCCCCAAGAGACAGGGGTACACCAGATGCCACTCTGTCAAGTTCCTTTGGGGGGTCAAGGGGGAGGATTTGGGTTTGTAATTGTACCACTCACTACCCAGGATATAAGAGGGTTGAAAAAAGAATTACCCCCATATTTGGATGATCCCATAGGGGTGGGGGAAAAGATAGAGGAATATTTGGGAAATGCGGATTATACATGGAAGGATTGGGATTTTCTTTTGGGAATTTTGTTTGGGTCATCAGAGAAACGAATGATTTTGCAGAAAGCTCGGCAGCTGTGGGAGGATGAACACCCACAAGCAGCAGGGGGGGCTGGACCCAATGCACCTACGGTGGATGATGCCATCCCCCAGGCAGACCCCCAGTGGGACCCAAATAACCAGGCCAGTCTGGCTCGCCTTTTCGATTACCGTGCTTATTTGATCAGGGCAATCAAGTCTGCGGCTCCCAGAACTAACAACAGAGCTAAGGCTATGTCGTTAGAACAGGAGAAACAGGAAAGCCCTCATTGGTTGGAGAGGATTAGGGATGCCTTGAGGAAGCACGGGGGGATGGATCCTGAAGGGCCAGCCTTCAACACATTGCTTAAAGTACAATTTGTTACTAAAGCCTGGCCTGATATACGGAAGGGGTACAAAAAGATAAAAAGTGGCAAAATAAGCCTCTAAAGGAATTGGTTAGAAAACCGCAGCAGATATGTGTAAGAAGGGATGAGGAAAAGGCAGAAGCTAAAGCAAAGATGATGGCAGAGTTTTTGCAGCCCCAGAGGAATAAACCGCAGGGTCCAAGGGGTCCCCAGGGACAGAGGGGACGGGGTCGGCCACAAGGAAGTGGCAGAGGGATTCCCTCCTCGGCAGGGGACAGCCGACCCAAACAGCGGCTGGGGAAGAACCAGTGTGCTGTCTGCAGGGCAGAAGGGCATTGGAAAAACGAGTGTCCGCAAAAACAACTGGACCCTCAGGAGGAGGAAGTCCAGAGAATAAAAGAAATGGATTGTTAGGGGTGTCAGGGGCTCCTATTATACCAAAGACCCACCACTCAAGAGCCCTTAATAACTTTTAAGGTGGGTCCGGATCGAGAGGAGGTGTGTTTTTTGGTAGACACGGGGGCCTCTCGGTCCACCTTAAATTTTATACCTAAGGGGGGGAAATTGTCAAAAAGATCCTTGGTTATTCAAGGAGTAAGCGGGAAGGATGAGCGACTGCATTTTATTCAACCGCTGTTAATAGATGTGGGGGACAGATTTGAACTGCATTAATTCTTGTTTGTTCCTAATTGTGATTGTAATTTACTGGGAAGAGATTTGATGGCTAGAATGGGAATGCAAATTAGTATTGTACGAAGTGACACGGAGTCCGAAACTGTGATATCTTTGTGTAAAATGTCTGAAAAGGCTTATGCTAAAATAAATCCGAAGTATGGGCAGCTCCAGGGAAATATGGGAAACTGGACATAGAGCCTCTCCAAATTACTTTGAAGCAACCAGGACAAGTGGTGTCTAAAAAGCAATACCCTCTTTCAAGGGAGGGAAAGAAGGGGTTACAGCCTGTTATTGAGTCCCTGCTAAAAGCAGGTCTTTTAAACCCGTGTATGTCTCCCTATAACACCCCTATCCTGCCGGTTAAGAAACCGGATGGAACTTACAGAATGGTGCAGGATTTAAGAATAATAAATGAGATTTTCAAACCAAGGCATCCCACAGTTCCAGATCCATACACAATCCTAAATCAAATCCCTTCTTCACATCAGTATTATTCTGTACTGGATTTGAAGGATGCTTTCTGGGGGTGTCCAATCACAGAAGATAGTAAACAGTATTTTGCTTTTGAGTGGGAACAGGAGGAAGGAGGGAAAATGATAAAACAACAATTGACATGGACAGTACTCCCTCAAGGATATACAGAGTCACCAGTTCTGTTTGGGCAAGCTTTGCAGAAAATATTAAGAGAGTTTACTCCACCCTTAGGAGTCAAGTTGTTGCAGTATGTAGATGATTTGCTCTTATCAGGGGAACAGGAAAAGGTGGTTGAAGAGGCTACTGTAAAGCTGCTTAATTTTCTTGCAAAAAAGGGACTTAGAGTATCCAAAAAGAAAGCACAGTTGGTAGAAAAGAAGGTCAAATATTTGGGACACATTCTGTCCGAAGGGTTACGGTGTATTAATCCAGAAAGGATACAAGGGATTTTACAGGTACCATTACCCCAGACTAAAAAGGAGTTACGGCAGTTTTTAGGGTTGGTGGGGTACTGTAGAGCATGGATCGAGGAATTTTCTGTGGTGGCCAGACCTTTATATAACTTTTTAACTCAAAACAGTCCTAATGTTGTGGTATGGACACCAGAAGGAGAAAAAAGCTTTAAGAAATTAAAAGACAAATTGGTTAAGGCCCCAGTCTTGGCTCTTCCAGATGCAGAAAAAGAATTTCAGCTATATGTGGATGTCAAACAGGGTCATGCTAAAGGAATTTTGGTGCAAGAGCATAGGGGAACACGGAGGCCTGTTGCCTGTTTTTCTAAGTTGTTAGACCCGGTGCCAGAGGCTGGCCCCATTGTCTGCAGTACTTTGCAGCCACAGCTCTGATGGTGGCTGAGGCCCGAAAGCTGACAAGGGGAAGGTATCTCATTGTTAAAGTCCCACATCAGATTAAAGCTTTGTTAACTGAGAGAGCCTCTAAGTGGATGACGAGTGCTCGATTATTACAGTATGGATCTTGTTTAATGGAACAGGAGGATTTAGAATTTAAAGGTGGGGAAATTTTTAATCCAGCCTCTTATTTAAATGGCCCTGGAGAAAAGGGGGGCCAGAAAGAAATCCATGATTGTATCCAGGTTATAGACCTCCAGACACGGGCTAGGGAAGATCTACGGGATATTCCCTGGCCTGAGGGAGAGAATGTGTTCATTGATGGGTCCTCCAAGGTGGTAGAAGGGAAACGATTTACAGGATACTCTATCGTGAATGGGAAGCAATTAAGGGAAGGGGAGAGGTTACCACACACCTGGTCAGCTCAGACAGCAGAGCTGTACGCGCTTGTGAGAGCCTGTGAATTATACCAGGACAAGACAGTAAATATATTTACTGATTCTAAATATGCATATGGGGTAATACATGCATTTAGAAAACTATGGGAAGAAAGAGGTTTATTAAGCTGCAAAGGAAAGACATTAGCTCACGAGAACTTAATCTCTCGCCTATTGGAGGCAGTGAATTTACCAAAAAAGGTGGCGATAATCCACATTAAGGGGCATCAGGCAGGATGGTCGGAGGAGGCAATAGGAAACCGACTGGCTGATGAAGAAGCTCTCAAAGCTGCATTGTTGCCAGAAGTCTCTAAGATCCTGCCTTTGCTCCCAGTAACTGCACCGCTGCCAGAGAAACTCTCTTTTCCACCAGAGGAACTTGAGATAATTAAAAAAAGTGGGGCAGAGAAAAGAGAAAATAATTGGTTTACAAGGGATGGTAAGCAGTGGATACCAAAAGCTCTAGCCTTACAATTGTTAAAAGAACTTAATGAAGGGAGTCATTGGGGCTCCCGAGGACTGGCAGAAGCCTTCCTCAAAATGAACACTGCTGTTGGTCTCTTTAGCCTGGCAAAGCGAGCCACTGAAGGCTGTTTGACTTGTGCTAAAACCAACAACAAAGTTACAAAGAAACTGGCCAGGGGAGGGAGGCGTTGGGCAGTACGTCCCTTCCAGAGATGCCGGGTGGATTTTACTGAAATGCCTCGAGTGGCAAGATTTAAATATCTTCTGGTAATAGTATGTCAATTAACCGGGTAGCCAGAAGCATTTCCAACTGTGTCAGCAACTACAGGATCAGTTGTTAAAATATTTTTGGAACAAAAAAAATTCCAAGATAAGAGATGGTGGAAGTGATAGATTCAGATAGGGAAACTCATTTTACAGGAAAAATTCTTCAAGGAGTTATGACTGCTTTAGGAATACGGTGGAACCTCCATACCCCCTGGCACCCACAAAGTTCGGGCCAGGTTGAGAGGATGAATGGAGAAATAAAGAAACATCTCCTGAAGCTGGTAATAGAAACTAAGATGCCGTAGGTATGGCTCCTGCCCCCGGCTTTAGCAAGGATAAGAGCCAGACCCAGGGAAGATATTCAATTATCTCCCTTTGAATTGATCTTTGGAATTCCTTACCCTTGTAATTCTCAGCCGAGTGGGGGGATAAAGATAAATGATGTGTATTTAAAACAATATATGGCTCGGATACTGTCTCTTGTGAAATCTCTTTGACAGGAAGCTCAGCTGGCACAAACCTTGCCTTTGGACTTTTGCTGTTCACAACATCCAACCGGGAGACTGGGTCCTGGTTAAGGAGTGGGAAGAAGCACCACTGGTGGCCAAGTGGCGTGGACCTTTCCAGGTGTTGCTGACCACAGAAATAGCCGTCAAGACAGCTGAACACGGCTGGACCCATCACACTCGGGCCAAGGTCTCTGCAGCCCCAGAGATTTGGACATCTCAGCTGGAGGAGAAGGACGGGAAGCCGCGACTGACACTCCACAGGAGTGGACTGGAGCAGCAGCCAGTGCGTCGACATCGGGGGAAGCCTCGTGTGCCCACCCACAGAGTGCCTGCTGAAATAGTCTGTGTGGGCATCCCTCCTCTCAGATCTCCAGTCACTGGGGGCCAACCCTTGCTGTCATTGTTTTCTTTATATTAAGCCGTTTCTGTGCCTTCACTCGCCACAAGTGGTGTGAAAGACAACGTGAAAGTAAAAATTAAGTTAGGAAATTAGATTACACAATCAGAATGTTTCTCTTAATAATGTTACCTTTATATTATCAGTTAGGTTGGAGCCAAAAATGGGAAAATAATTGTTTTGACCTTAGGAGAAAAAGTAGCAAAAACCTTTATGGGAATGGGACATGTTTTCTTGGCTACCTGGTGGACTATAGGTTAAACAATTACTTTTTTTTCCTCTTATGTGCTGTAGCAACTCTAATCTTTTTACCATGCACAATCCCTTGCTTAGTACAACTTATTCAACATGTGATCAAAGGAATGCAGGTAATAGCCACGCCTACTGATCCAGAGATGGTTACAAAAGGACAGAAATTGATGTCACTCCAAATAATTACAAAACCAAAAAGAACTCAGGAACAAGAAATTAAGTCAATGATAGCTAAAGTTTGTAAAGACAATTATTAAAAATAAAAGAGGAGGGATTGAGAGGAATGTTAAATTTGTCTTTACAAATGAGTTGTGGATCAGCCTGTAGATAAGGCTAGCACTGAGAGATAAAAGAAACAATGGGATGGATTCCACTGATTGATGAATGGAAAGAGATATTTGCCTTTACAAACAAACTGTAGGGCTGCTGATAAATGAAATTGGATATCGAAAGATGAAAGAAGCAACGGGGGGAAAACTATGAATTCTATAAGAATTAAAAATTAAAAGGGAGGGTTATACATTAGAGGGGAATTTCAGGTATCAGGCGTTCCGGGAAGTCTGTGCCTCTCAAGTACCTCAGCCAATGGGGAAAGAGAGAGGGAAATGCGGCCGGGAAAATAGGATAAAAAGGAGGCTGCGTCCTCCGAAAATTTGAGAGATCCCAGGGGAATGTCCCATGGCCTCTCCCTTTATTCGAATAAAGCAAAAAGGACTCCTCTGTCTCCTTTTTGGACATAAACCTCTGGTGTTTGTGGATTAATTTTCTTGACAGATGGGATGGGATGGGATGGGATGGGATGGGATGGGATGGGATGGGATGGGATGGGGTGGGATGGGATTGGTTGGGATGGGATGGGATCCCTGGGATGGGATCGGATGGGCTCCCTGGGATGGGATGGGATGGGATCCCTGGGATGGGATGGGATCCCTGAGATGGGATGTGTTCACTGGGATGGGATGGGATCCCTGGAATGGGATGGGATGGGATCCCTGGCATGGGATGGGATCCCTGGGATGGGATATGTGGGATGGGATGGGATGGGATGGGATGGGATGGGATGGGATGGGGTGGAATGGGATGGGTTTGGATGGGACGGGATCCCTGGGTTGGGATGGGATGGGATGGGATGCCATGGCATGGGATCCGCGGGATGAGATGGGATGGGATGGGATGGGATGGGATGGGATCCCAGGGATGGGGTCCCTGTGATGGGATCCCTGGGATGGGATGGGATGGGATGGGATGGGATGGGATGGGAAGGGATGGGATGGGATGGGATGGGATGGGATGGGATGGGATGGGAAGGGATGGGATGGGATGGAAAGGGATGGGATGGGATGGGATGGGATGGGATGGGATGGGATGGGATGGGATGGGATGGGATGGGATGGGATGGGATGGGGTGGGATGGGATGGGATTGGTTGGGATGGGATGGGATCCCTGGGATGGGATCGGATGGGCTCCCTGGGATGGGATGGGATGGGATGGGATGGGAAGGGATGGGATGGGATGGGATGGGATGGGGTGGGATGGGATGGGATTGGTTGGGATGGGATCGGATTGGATGGGATCGGATGGGATCCCTGGGATGGGATGGGATGGGATCCCTGGGATGGGATGGGATCCCTGGGATGGGATGGGATGGGATCCCTGGGATGGGATGGGATGGGATGGGAAGGGATGGGATGGGATAGAAAGGGATGGGATGGGATCCCTGGGATGGGATGGGATCCCTGGGATGGCATGGGATGGGATGGGATGGGATGGGATGGGATGGGATGGGGTGGGATGGGATTGGTTGGGATGGGATGGGATCCCTGGGATGGGATCGGATGGGCTCCCTGGGATGGGATGGGATGGGATCCCTGGGATGGGATGGGATCCCTGAGATGGGATGTGTTCACTGGGATGGGATTGGATCCCTGGAATGGGATGGGATGGGATGGGATGGGATGGGATGGGATGGGATGGGATGGGATGGGATGGGATGGGATGGGATCGGATGGGATGGGATGGGATTGGATGGGATGGGATGGGATGGGATGGGATCCCTGGGATGGGAAGGGATGTGATCCCTGGGATGGGATGGGATCCCTGGGATGGGATATCTGGGATGGGATGTGATGGGACGGGATGGGATGGGGTGGGAAGGGATGGGATGGGCTACAATGGGATGGGATGTGATGGGATGGGATGGGATGGGTTTGGATGGGACGGGATCCCTGGGATGGGATGGGATGGGATGCCATGGCATGGGATCCGCTGGATGAGATGGGATGGCATGGGATGGGATGGGATGGGATGGGATGGGATCGGATTGGATGGGATCGGATGGGATCCCTGGTATGGGATGGGATGGGATCCCTGGGATGGGATGGGATCCCTGGGATGGGATGGGATGGGATCCCTGGGATGGGATGGGATCCCTGGGATGGCATGGGATGGGATGGGATGGGATGGGATGGGATGGGATGGGGTGGGATGGGATTGGTTGGGATGGGATGGGATCCCTGGGATGGGATCGGATGGGCTCCCTGGGATGGGATGGGATGGGATCCCTGGGATGGGATCCCTGAGATGGGATGTGTTCACTGGGATGGGATGGGATCCCTGGAATGGGATGGGATGGGATCCCTGGCATGGGATGGGATCCCTGGGATGGGATATGTGGGATGGGATGGGATAGGATGGGATGGGATGGGGTGGAATGGGATGGGTTTGGATGGGACGGGATCCCTGGGATGGGATGGGATGGGATGGGATGCCATGGCATGGGATCCGCAGGATGAGATGGGATGGGATGGGATGGGATGGGATGGGATGGGATGGGATGGGATCCCAGGGATGGGGTCCCTGTGATGGGATCCCTGGGATGGGATGGGATGGGATGAGATGGGATGGGATGGGATGGGATGGGATGGGATGGGATGGGATGGGATGGGATGGGAAGGGATGGGATGGGATGGAAAGGGATGGGATGGGATGGGATGGGATGGGATGGGATGGGATGGGATGGGATGGGAAGGGATGGGATGGGATGGAAAGGGATGGGATGGCATCCCTGGGATGAAATAAGATCCCTGGGATGGGATCCCTGGGATGGGGTGGGATGGGATGGGAAGGGATGGGATGGGATGGGATGGGATGGGATGGGATGGGATGGGATGGGATGGGATGGGATGGGATGGGATGGGGTGGGATGGGATGGGATTGGTTGGGATGGGATGGGATCCCTGGGATGGGATCGGATGGGCTCCCTGGGATGGGATGGGATGGGATCCCTGGGATGGGATGGGATCCCTGAGATGGGATGTGTTCACTGGGATGGGATTGGATCCCTGGAATGGGATGGGATGGGATGGGATGGGATGGGATGGGATGGGATGGGATGGGATGGGATTGGATTGGATGGGATGGGATCCCTGGGATGGGATGGGATGGGATGGGATGGGAAGGGATGGGATGGGATGGGATGGGATGGGATGGGATGGGATGGGATGGGATGGGATGCCATGGCATGGGATCCGCGGGATGAGATGGGATGGGATGGGATGGGATGGGATGGGATGGGATATGTGGGATGGGTTGGGATCCCTGGGATGGGATAGGATGAGATGGGATGGGATGGGATGGGATGGGATGGGATGGGATGGGGTGGGATGGGATGGGATGGGATGGGATGGGGTGGGATGGGATGGGATGGGACGGGATGGGATGGGATCCCTGCGATGGGATGGGATGGGATGGGATTGGATGGGATGGGGTGGGATGGGATGGGATTGGCTACAATGGGTTGGGATGGGATGGGATCGATGGGATGGGATGGGATGAAATGGGATGCCTGGGATGGTACGGAATGGGATCCCTGGGATGGGATGGGATACCTGGTATGGGATCCCTAGGAAGGGATGGGAGGGGATGGGATGGGATAGGATGGGATGGGATGGGGTAGGATGGGATGGGATGCGTTGGGATGGGATGGGATCCCTGGGATAGGATGGGATCCCTGGGATGGGGACCCGTGGATGGGATGGGATCTCTGGTATGGGATCCCTGGGATGGGATGGGATGGGATGGGATGGGATGGGAAGGGATTGGATGGGATGGGATCCCTGGGATGGGATGGGATCCCTGGAATGGGATATCTGGGATGGGATGTGATGGGACGGGATGGGATGGGGTGGGAAGGGATGGGATGGGCTGCAATGGGATGGGATGGGATGGGATGGGATGGGATGGGATGGGATGGGATGGGATGGGTTTGGATGGGACGGGATCCCAGGGATGGGATGGGATGGGATGCCATGGCATGGGATCCGCGGGATGACATGGGATGGGATGGGATGGGATGGGATGGGATGGGATGGGATGGGATGGGATCGGATGGGATGGGATGGGCTTGGATGGGATGGGATCGGATGGGATCCCTGGGATGGGAAGGGATGTGATCCCTGGGATGGGATGGGATCCCTGGGATGGGATATCTGGGATGGGATGTGATGGGACGGGATGGGATGGGATGGGGTGGGAAGGGATGGGATGGGCTACAATGGGATGGGATCCCTGGGATGGGATGGGATGGGTTTCGATGGGACGGGATCCCTGGGATGGGATGGGATGGGATGCCATGGCATGGGATCCGCGGGATGAGATGGGATGGGATGGGATGGGATGGGATGGGATGGGATGGGATGGGATGGGATGGGATGGGATGGGATGGGATGGGATCGGATTGGATGGGATGGGATCGGATGGGTTCCCTGGGATGGGATGGGACGGGATCCCTGGGATGGGATGGGATCCCTGGGATGGGATGGGATGGGATCCCTGGGATGGGATGGGATGGGAAGGGATGGGATGGGATAGAAAGGGATGGGATGGGATCCCTGGGATGGGATGGGATCCCTGGGATGGCATGGGATGGGATGGGATGGGATGGGATGGGGTGGGATGGGATTGGTTGGGATGAGATGGGATCCCTGGGATGGCATAGGATGGGATGGGATGGGATGGGATGGGGTGGGATGGGATTGGTTAAGATGGGATGGGATCCCTGGGATGGGATCGGATGGGCTCCCTGGGATGGGATGGGATGGGATCCCTGGGATGGGATGGGATCCCTGAGATGGGATGTGTTCACTGGGATGGGATGGGATCCCTGGAATGGGATGGGATGGGATCCCTGGCATGGGATGGGATCCCTGGGATGGGATATGTGGGATGGGATGGGATGGGATGGGATGGGGTGGAATGGGATGGGTTTGGATGGGACGGGATCCCTGGGATGGGATGGGATGGGATGCCATGGCATGGGATCCGCGGGATGAGATGGGATGGGATGGGATGGGATGGGATGGGATCGGATCCCTGGGATGGGATGGGATCCCTGGGAGGGATGGGATCCCTGGGATGGGATGGGATGAGATGGGATGGGATGGGATGGGATCCCTGGGTTGGGATTGGTTGGGATGGGATACCTGGGATGGGATGGAATCCCTGGGATGAAATCCGTGGGATGGGATGGGATGGGATGGGATGGGATGGGATGGGATGGGATGGAATGGGATGGGATGGCATGGGGTGGGATGGGATGGGATGGGACGGGATGGAATGGGATGGGATCCCTGCGATGGGATCGGATGGGCTCCCTGGGATGGGATGGGATGGGATCCCTGGGATGGGATGGGATGGGACGGGATGGGATGGGGTGGGAAGGGATGGGATGGGATGGAAAGGGATGGGATGGGATGGGATGGGATGGGATGGGAAGGGATGGGATGGGATGGAAAGGGATGGGATGGGATGGGATGGGATGGGATGGGATGGGATGGGATCCCTGGGATGGGATGTGATGGGACGGGATGGGATGGGGTGGGAAGGGATGGGATGGGATGGAAAGGGATGGGATGGGATGGGATGGGATGGGATGGGAAGGGATGGGATGGGATGGAAAGGGATGGGATGGGATGGGATGGGATGGGATGGGATGGGATGCGATGGGATGGGATGGGATGGGATGGGATGGGGTGGGATGGGATGGGATTGGTTGGGATGGGATGGGATCCCTGGGATGGGATGGGATCCCTGGGATGACATGGGATGGGATTGGATCCCTGGGATGGGATGAGATGGGATCCCAGGGATGGGATCCCTGGATTGTGATCCCTCGTATGGGTTGGGATCCCTGGGATGGGATGGAATCCCTGGAATGGGATCCCGGGGATGGGATGGGATCCCTGGGATGGGATCCCTGGATTGTGATCCCTCGTATGGGTTGGGATCCCTGGGATGCCATGGGATGGGATCGGATGGGATGGGATGGAATGGGATGGGATCGGGTGGGATGGGATTGGTTGGGATGGGATGCGGTCCCTGGGATGGTATGGGATGGGATGGGATCCCTGGGATGGGATGGGATCCATGGGATGGGATGGAATGTGATGGGGTGGGATGGGATGGGATGGGTTGGGATGGGATGGAATCCCTGGGATGGGGGCCCGGGGATGGGATCTCTGGTATGGGATCCCTGGGATGGGATGGGATGGGATGGGATGGGATGGGACGGGATCGGATGGGATCCCTGGGATGGGATGGGATGGGATCCCTGGGATGGGATGGGATCCCTGGGATGGGATAACTGGGATGGGATGTGATGGGACGGGATGGGATGGGATGGGGTGGGAAGGGTTGGGATGGGCTACAATGGGATGGGATGGGATGGGATGGGATGGGATGGGATGGGATGGGATGGGATGGGATGGGATGGGTTTGGCTGGGATGGGATCCCTGGGATGGGATGGGATGGGATGGGATGGGATGGGATGGGATGGGATGGGATGGGATGGGATGCCATGGCATGGGATCCGCGGGATGAGATGGGATGGGATGGGATGGGATGGGGTATGTGGGATGAGTTGGGATCCCTGGGATGGGATGGGATGAGATGGGATGGGATGGGATGGGATGGGATGGGATGGGATGGGATGGGATCCCTGGGTTGGGACTGGTTGGGATGGGATACCTGGGATGGGATGGAATCCCTGGGACGAGATCGCTGGGATGGGATGGGATGGGATGGGATGGGATGGGATGGGATGGGATGGGATGGGATGGGATGGGATGGGACCGGGTTTGGGATGGGATCCCTGCGATGGGACGGGATGGGATGGGATCCCTGGGATGGGATGGGATGGGATACCTGGTATGGGATCCCTAGGAAGGGATGGGAGGGGATGGGATGGGATAGGATGGGATGGGATGGGGTAGGATGGGATGGGATGAGTTGGGATGGGATGGGATCCCTGGGATAGGATGGGATCCCTGGGATGGGGACCCGTGGATGGGATGGGATCTCTGGTATGGGATCCCTGGGATGGGATGGGATGGGATGGGATGGGATGGGATTGGATGGGATGGGATCCCTGGGATGGGATGGGATCCCTGGAATGGGATATCTGGGATGGGATGTGATGGGACGGGATGGGATGGGGTGGGAAGGGATGGGATGGGCTACAATGGGATGGGATGGGATGGGATGGGATGGGATGGGATGGGATGGGATGGGATGGGATGGGATGGGATGGTATGTGATGGGATGGGATGGGATGGGATGGGATGGGTTTGGATGGGACGGGATCCCTGGGATGGGATGGGATGGGATGGGATGCCATGGCATGGGATCCGCGGGATGAGATGGGATGGGATGGGATGGGATGGGATGGGATGGGATGGGATGGGCTTGGATGGGATGGGATCGGATGGGATGGGATCGGATGGGATCCCTGGGATGGGAAGGAATCCCTGGGACGAGATCGCTGGGATGGGATGGGATGGGATGGGATGGGATGGGATGGGATGGGACGGGATGGGATGGGATCCCTGCGATGGGACGGGATGGGATGGGATCCCTGGGATGGGATGGGATGGGATACCTGGTATGGGATCCCTAGGAAGGGATGGGAGGGGATGGGATGGGATAGGATGGGATGGGATGGGGTAGGATGGGATGGGATGAGTTGGGATGGGATGGGATCCCTGGGATAGGATGGGATCCCTGGGATGGGGACCCGTGGATGGGATGGGATCTCTGGTATGGGATCCCTGGGATGGGATGGGATGGGATGGGATGGGATGGGATGGGATTGGATGGGATGGGATCCCTGGGATGGGATGGGATCCCTGGAATGGGATATCTGGGATGGGATGTGATGGGACGGGATGGGATGGGGTGGGAAGGGATGGGATGGGCTACAATGGGATGGGATGGGATGGGATGGGATGGGATGGGATGGGATGGGATGGGATGGGATGGGATGGGATGGTATGTGATGGGATGGGATGGGATGGGATGGGATGGGTTTGGATGGGACGGGATCCCTGGGATGGGATGGGATGGGATGGGATGCCATGGCATGGGATCCGCGGGATGAGATGGGATGGGATGGGATGGGATGGGATGGGATGGGATGGGATGGGCTTGGATGGGATGGGATCGGATGGGATGGGATCGGATGGGATCCCTGGGATGGGAAGGGATGTGATCCCTGGGATGGGATGGGATCCCTGGGATGGGATATCTGGGATGGGATGTGATGGGACGGGATGGGATGGGGTGGGAAGGGATGGGATGGGCTACAATGGGATGGGATGTGATGGGATGGGATGGGATGGGTTTGGATGGGACGGGATCCCTGGGATGGGATGGGATGGGATGCCATGGCATGGGATCCGCGGGATGAGATGGGATGGGATGGGATGGGATGGGATGGGATGGGATGGGATGGGATGGGATGGGATCGGATTGGATGGGATGGGATCGGATGGGATCCCTGGGATGGGATGGGATGGGATCCCTGGGATGGGATGGGATCCCTGGGATGGGATGGGATGGGATCCCTGGGATGGGATGGGATGGGAAGGGATGGGATGGGATAGAAAGGGTTGGGATGGGATCCCTGGGATGGGATGGGATCCCTGGGATGGCATGGGATGGGATGGGATGGGATGGGATGGGATGGGATGGGTTGGGGTGGGATGGGATTGGTTGGGATGGGATGGGATCCCTGGGATGGGATCGGATGGGCTCCCTGGGATGGGATGGGATCCCTGGGATGGGATGGGATCCCTGAGATGGGATGTGTTCACTGGGATGGGATGGGATCCCTGGAATGGGATGGGATGGGATCCCTGGCATGGGATGGGATCCCTGGGATGGCATATGTGGGATGGGATGGGATGGGATGGGATGGGATGGGATGGGATGGGATGGGATGGGATGGGATGGGATGGAATGGGATGGGTTTTGATGGGACGGGATCCCTGGGTTGGGATGGGATGGGATGCCATGGCATGGGATCCGCGGGATGAGATGGGATGGGATGGGATGGGATGGGATGGGATGGGATCCCAGGGATGGGGTCCCTGTGATGGGATCCCTGGGATGGGATGGGATGGGATGGGATGGGATGGGATGGGATGGGATGGGATGGGATGGGATGGGAAGGGATGGGATGGGATGGAAAGGGATGGGATGGGATCCCTGGGATGAAATAAGATCCCTGGGATGGGATCCCTGGGATGGGATGGGATGGGATGGGATGGGATGGGATGGGAAGGGATGGGATGGGATGGGATGGGATGGGATGGGATGGGGTCGGATGGGATTGGTTGGGATGGGATGGGATCCCTGGGATGGGATCGGATGGGCTCCCTGGGATGGGATGGGATGGGATCCCTGGGATGGGATGGGCTCCCTGAGATGGGATGTGTTCACTGGGATGGGATTGGATCCCTGGAATGGGATGGGATGGGATGGGATGGGATGGGATGGGATGGGATGGGATGGTATGGGATGGGATGGGATGGGATCGGATGGGATGGGATGGGATGGTATGGGATGGGATGGGATGGGATGGGATCGGATGGGATGGGATGGGATTGGATGGGATGGGATGGGATGGGATCCCTGGGATGGGATATCTGGGATGGGATGTGATGGGACGGGATGGGATGGGATGGGGTGGGAAGGGATGGGATGGGCTACAATGGGATGGGATGTGATGGGATGGGTTTGGATGGGACGGGATCCCTGGGATGGGATGGGATGCCATGGCATGGGATCCGCGGGATGAGATGGGATGGGATGGGATGGGATGGGATGGGATCGGATTGGATGGGATCGGATGGGATCCCTGGGATGGGATGGGATGGGATCCCTGGGATGGGATGGGATCCCTGGGATGGGATGGGATGGGATCCCTGGGATGAGATGGGATGGGAAGGGATGGGATGGGATAGAAAGGGATGGGATGGGATCCCTGGGATGGGATGGGATCCCTGGGATGGCATGGGATGGGATGGGATGGGATGGGGTGGGATGGGATTGGTTGGGATGGGATGGGATCCCTGGGATGGGATCGGATGGGCTCCCTGGGATGGGATGGGATGGGATCCCTGGGATGGGATGGGATCCCTGAGATGGGATGTGTTCACTGGGATGGGATGGGATCCCTGGAATGGGATGGGATGGGATCCCTGGCATGGGATGGGATCCCTTGGATGGGATCCCTGGGATGGGATATGTGGGATGGGATGGGATGGGGTGGAATGGGATGGGTTTGGATGGGACGGGATCCCTGGGATGGGATGGGATGGGATGCCATGGCATGGGATCCGCGGGATGAGATGGGATGGGATGGGATGGGATGGGATGGGATGGGATGGGATGGGATGGGGTGGGATGGGATTGGTTGGGATGGGATGGGATCCCTGGGATGGGATCGGATGGGCTCCCTGGGATGGGATGGGATGGGATGGGATCCCTGGGATGGGATGGGATCCCTGAGATGGGATGTGTTCACTGGGATGGGATGGGATCCCTGGAATGGGATGGGATGGGATCCCTGGCATGGGATGGGATCCCTGGGATGGGATATGTGGGATGGGATGGGATAGGATGGGATGGGATGGGGTGGAATGGGATGGGTTTGGATGGGACGGGATCCCTGGGATGGGATGGGATGGGATGCCATGGCATGGGATCCGCGGGATGAGATGGGATGGGATGGGATGGGATGGGATGGGATCCCAGGGATGGGGTCCCTGTGGTGGGATCCCTGGGATGGGATGGGATGGGATGGGGTGGGATGGGATTGGTTGGGATGGGATGGGATGGGATCCCTGGGATGGGATCGGATGGGCTCCCTGGGATGGGATGGGATGGGATCCCTGGGATGGGATGGGATCCCTGAGATGGGATGTGTTCACTGGGATGGGATGGGATCCCTGGAATGGGATGGGATGGGATCCCTGGCATGGGATGGGATCCCTGGGATGGGATATGTGGGATGGGATGGGATGGGATGGGATGGGGTGGAATGGGATGGGGTGGAATGGGATGGGTTTTGATGGGACGGGATCCCTGGGTTGGGATGGGATGGGATGCCATGGCATGGGATCCGCGGGATGAGATGGGATGGGATGGGATGGGATGGGATGGGATCCCAGGGATGGGGTCGCTGTGATGGGATCCCTGGGATGGGATGGGATGGGATGGGATGGGATGGGATGGGATGGGATGGGATGGGATGGGATGGGATGGGAAGGGATGGGATGGGATGGAAAGGGATGGGATGGGATCCCTGGGATGAAATAAGATCCCTGGGATGGGATCCCTGGGATGGGATGGGATGGGATGGGATGGGATGGGATGGGAAGGGATGGGATGGGATGGGATGGGATGGGGTCGGATGGGATTGGTTGGGATGGGATGGGATCCCTGGGATGGGATCGGATGGGCTCCCTGGGATGGGATGGGATGGGATCCCTGGGATGGGATGGGCTCCCTGAGATGGGATGTGTTCACTGGGATGGGATTGGATCCCTGGAATGGGATGGGATGGGATGGGATGGGATGGGATGGGATGGGATGGGATGGGATGGGATGGGATGGGATGGTATGGGATGGGATGGGATGGTATGGGATGGGATGGGATGGGATGGGATGGGATGGGATGGGATTGGATGGGATGGGATGGGATGGGATCCCTGGGATGGGATATCTGGGATGGGATGTGATGGGACGGGATGGGATGGGATGGGGTGGGAAGGGATGGGATGGGCTACAATGGGATGGGATGTGATGGGATGGGTTTGGATGGGACGGGATCCCTGGGATGGGATGGGATGCCATGGCATGGGATCCGCGGGATGAGATGGGATGGGATGGGATGGGATGGGATGGGATGGGATCGGATTGGATGGGATCGGATGGGATCCCTGGGATGGGATGGGATGGGATCCCTGGGATGGGATGGGATCCCTGGGATGGGATGGGATGGGATCCCTGGGATGAGATGAGATGGGAAGGGATGGGATGGGATAGAAAGGGATGGGATGGGATCCCTGGGATGGGATGGGATCCCTGGGATGGCATGGGATGGGATGGGATGGGATGGGGTGGGATGGGATTGGTTGGGATGGGATGGGATCCCTGGGATGGGATCGGATGGGCTCCCTGGGATGGGATGGGATGGGATCCCTGGGATGGGATGGGATCCCTGAGATGGGATGTGTTCACTGGGATGGGATGGGATCCCTGGAATGGGATGGGATGGGATCCCTGGCATGGGATGGGATCCCTGGGATGGGATCCCTGGGATGGGATATGTGGGATGGGATGGGATGGGATGGGATGGGATGGGGTGGAATGGGATGGGTTTGGATGGGACGGGATCCCTGGGATGGGATGGGATGGGATGCCATGGCATGGGATCCGCGGGATGAGATGGGATGGGATGGGATGGGATGGGATGGGATGGGATGGGATGGGATGGGGTGCGATGGGATTGGTTGGGATGGGATGGGATCCCTGGGATGGGATCGGATGGGCTCCCTGGGATGGGATGGGATGGGATCCCTGGGATGGGATGGGATCCCTGAGATGGGATGTGTTCACTGGGATGGGATGGGATCCCTGGAATGGGATGGGATGGGATCCCTGGCATGGGATGGGATCCCTGGGATGGGATATGTGGGATGGGATGGGATAGGATGGGATGGGATGGGGTGGAATGGGATGGGTTTGGATGGGACGGGATCCCTGGGATGGGATGGGATGGGATGGGATGCCATGGCATGGGATCCGCGGGATGAGATGGGATGGGATGGGATGGGATGGGATGGGATCCCAGGGATGGGGTCCCTGTGGTGGGATCCCTGGGATGGGATGGGATGGGATGGGATGGGATGGGATGGGATGGGATGGGAAGGGATGGGATGGGATGGGACGGGATGGGATGGGGTGGGAAGGGATGGGATGGGCTACAATGGGATGGGAAGGGATGGGATGGGATGGAAAGGGATGGGATGGGATGGGATGGGATGGGATGGGATGGGAAGGGATGGGATGGGATGGAAAGGGATGGGATGGGATGGGATGGGATGGGATGGGATGGGGTGGGATGGGATGGGATTGGTTGGGATGGGATGGGATCCCTGGGATGGTATGGGATCCCTGGGATGACATGGGATGGGATTGGATCCCTGGGATGGGATGAGATGGGATCCCAGGGATGGGATCCCTGGATTGTGATCCCTCGTATGGGTTGGGATCCCTGGGATGGGATGGAATCCCTGGAATGGGATCCCGGGGATGGGATGGGATCCCTGGGATGGGATCCCTGGATTGTGATCCCTCGTATGGGTTGGGATCCCTGGGATGCCATGGGATGGGATCGGATGGGATGGGATGGAATGGGATGGGATCGGTTGGGATGGGATTGGTTGGGATGGGATGCGGTCCCTGGGATGGTATGGGATGGGATGGGATCCCTGGGATGGGATGGGATCCATGGGATGGGATGGAATGTGATGGGGTGGGATGGGATGGGATGGGTTGGGATGGGATGGAATCCCTGGGATGGGGGCCCGGGGATGGGATCTCTGGTATGGGATCCCTGGGATGGGATGGGATGGGATGGGATGGGATGGGATGGGATGGGACGGGATCGGATGGGATCCCTGGGATGGGATGGGATGGGATCCCTGGGATGGGATGGGATCCCTGGGATGGGATATCTGGGATGGGATGTGATGGGATGGGATGGGATCCCTGGGATGGGATGGGATCCCTGGGATGGGATATCTGGGATGGGATGTGATGGGACGGGATGGGATGGGATGGGAAGGGATGGGATGGGATAGAAAGGGTTGGGATGGGATCCCTGGGATGGGATGGGATCCCTGGGATGGCATGGGATGGGATGGGATGGGATGGGGTGGGATGGGATTGGTTGGGATGGGATGGGATCCCTGGGATGGGATCGGATGGGCTCCCTGGGATGGGATGGGATGGGATCCCTGGGATGGGATGGGATCCCTGAGATGGGATGGGATGGGATCCCTGGCATGGGATGGGATCCCTGGGATGGGATCCCTGGGATGGGATATGTGGGATGGGATGGGATGGGATGGGATGGGGTGGAATGGGATGGGTTTGGATGGGACGGGATCCCTGGGATGGGATGGGATGGGATGGGATGCCATGGCATGGGATCCGCGGGATGAGATGGGATGGGATGGGATGGGATGGGATGGGATGGGATGGGATGGGATGGGGTGGGATGGGATTGGTTGGGATGGGATGGGATCCCTGGGATGGGATCGGATGGGCTCCCTGGGATGGGATGGGATGGGATGGGATCCCTGGGATGGGATGGGATCCCTGAGTTGGGATGTGTTCACTGGGATGGGATGGGATCCCTGGAATGGGATGGGATGGGATCCCTGGCATGGGATGGGATCCCTGGGATGGGATATGTGGGATGGGATGGGATAGGATGGGATGGGATGGGGTGGAATGGGATGGGTTTGGATGGGACGGGATCCCTGGGATGGGATGGGATGGGATGCCATGGCATGGGATCCGCGGGATGAGATGGGATGGGATGGGATGGGATGGGATGGGATCCCAGGGATGGGGTCCCTGTGGTGGGATCCCTGGGATGGGATGGGATGGGATGGGATGGGATGGGATGGGATGGGATGGGAAGGGATGGGATGGGATGGAAAGGGATGGGATGGGATGGGATGGGATGGGATGGGATGGGATGGGATGGGATGGGATGGGAAGGGATGGGATGGGATGGGATGGAAAGGGATGGGATGGGATGGGATGGGATGGGGTGGGATGGGATGGGATTCGTTGGGATGGGATGGGATCCCTGGGATGGGATGGGATGGGATGGGAAGGGATGGGATGGGATGGGATGGGATGGGATGGGATGGGATGGGATGGGATGGGATGGGGTGGGATGGGATGGGATTGGTTGGGATGGGATGGGATCCCTGGGATGGGATCGGATGGGCTCCCTGGGATGGGATGGGATGGGATCCCTGGGATGGGATGGGATCCCTGAGATGGGATGTGTTCACTGGGATGGGATTGGATCCCTGGAATGGGATGGGATGGGATGGGATGGGATGGGATGGGATGGGATGGGATGGGATGGGATGGGATGGGATGGGATGGGATCGGATGGGATGGGATGGGATTGGATGGGATGGGATGGGATGGGATCCCTGGGATGGGATATCTGGGATGGGATGTGATGGGACGGGATGGGATGGGGTGGGAAGGGATGGGATGGGCTACAATGGGATGGGATGTGATGGGATGGGATGGGATCCCTGGGATGGGATGGGATCCCTGGGATGGGATGGGATGGGATGCCATGGCATGGGATCCGCTGGATGAGATGGGATGGGATGGGATGGGATGGGATGGGATGGGATGGGATGGGATGGGATCGGATTGGATGGGATCGGATGGGATCCCTGGGATGGGATGGGATGGGATCCCTGGGATGGGATGGGATCCCTGGGATGGGATGGGATGGGATCCCTGGGATGGGATGGGATGGGATGGGAAGGGATGGGATGGGATAGAAAGGGATGGGATGGGATCCCTGGGATGGGATGGGATCCCTGGGATGGCATGGGATGGGATGGGATGGGATGGGATGGGATGGGATGGGATGGGATGGGATGGGGTGGGATGGGATTGGTTGGGATGGGATGGGATCCCTGGGATGGGATCGGATGGGCTCCCTGGGATGGGATGGGATGGGATCCCTGGGATGGGATGGGATCCCTGAGATGGGATGTGTTCACTGGGATGGGATGGGATCCCTGGAATGGGATGGGATGGGATCCCTGGCATGGGATGGGATCCCTGGGATGGGATATGTGGGATGGGATGGGATAGGATGGGATGGGATGGGGTGGAATGGGATGGGTTTGGATGGGACGGGATCCCTGGGATGGGATGGGATGGGATGGGATGCCATGGCATGGGATCCGCGGGATGAGATGGGATGGGATGGGATGAGATGGGATCCCAGGGATGGGGTCCCTGTGATGGGATCCCTGGGATGGGATGGGATGGGATGAGATGGGATGGGATGGGATGGGATGGGATGGGATGGGATGGGATGGGAAGGGATGGGATGGGATGGAAAGGGATGGGATGGGATGGGATGGGATGGGATGGGAAGGGATGGGATGGGATGGGATGGGATGGGATGGAATGGGATGGGGTGGGATGGGATGGGATTGGTTGGGATGGGATGGGATCCCTGGGATGGGATCGGATGGGCTCCCTGGGATGGGATGGGATGGGATCCCTGGGATGGGATGGGATCCCTGAGATGGGATGTGTTCACTGGGATGGGATTGGATCCCTGGAATGGGATGGGATGGGATGGGATGGGATGGGATGGGATGGGATGGGATGGGATGGGATGGGATGGGATTGGATGGGATGGGATGGGATGGGATCCCTGGGATGGGAAGGGATGTGATCCCTGGGATGGCTTGGGATCCCTGGGATGGGATATCTGGGATGGGATGTGATGGGACGGGATGGGATGGGGTGGGAAGGGATGGGATGGGCTACAATGGGATGGGATGTGATGGGATGGGATGGGATGGGATGGGATGGGATGGGATGGGATGGGACGGGATCGGATGGGATCCCTGGGATGGGATGGGATGGGATCCCTGGGATGGGATGGGATCCCTGGGATGGGATATCTGGGATGGGATGTGATGGGACGGGATGGGATGGGATGGGGTGGGAAGGGTTGGGATGGGCTACAATGGGATGGGATGGGATGGGATGGGATGGGATGGGATGGGATGGGATGGGATGGGATGGGTTTGGATGGGATGGGATCCCTGGGATGGGATGGGATGGGATGGGATGGGAAGGGATGGGATGGGATGGGATGGGATGGGATGGGATGCCATGGCATGGGATCCGCGGGATGAGATGGGATGGGATGGGATGGGATGGGATATGTGGGATGGGTTGGGATCCCTGGGATGGGATAGGATGAGATGGGATGGGATGGGATGGGATGGGGTGGGATGGGATCCCTGGGTTGGGACTGGTAGGGATGGGATACCTGGGATGGGATGGAATCCCTGGGATGAGATCGCTGGGATGGGATGGGATGGGATGGGATGGGATGGGATGGGATGGGATGGGATGGGATGGGATGGGATGGGATGGGGTGGGATGGGATGGGATGGGACGGGATGGGATGGGATCCCTGCGATGGGATGGGATGGGATGGGATTGGATGGGATGGGGTGGGATGGGATGGGATTGGCTACAATGGGTTGGGATGGGATGGGATCGATGGGATGGGATGGGATGAAATGGGATCCCTGGGATGGTACGGAATGGGATCCCTGGGATGGGATGGGATACCTGGTATGGGATCCCTAGGAAGGGATGGGAGGGGATGGGATGGGATAGGATGGGATGGGATGGGGTAGGATGGGATGGGATGCGTTGGGATGGGATGGGATCCCTGGGATAGGATGGGATCCCTGGGATGGGGACCCGTGGATGGGATGGGATCTCTGGTATGGGATCCCTGGGATGGGATGGGATGGGATGGGATGGGAAGGGATTGGATGGGATGGGATCCCTGGGATGGGATGGGATCCCTGGAATGGGATATCTGGGATGGGATGTGATGGGACGGGATGGGATGGGATGGGGTGGGAAGGGATGGGATGGGCTACAATGGGATGGGATGTGATGGGATGGGATGGGATGGGTTTCGATGGGACGGGATCCCTGGGATGGGATGGGATGGGATGCCATGGCATGGGATCCGCGGGATGAGATGGGATGGGATGGGATGGGATGGGATGGGATGGGATGGGATCGGATTGGATGGGATGGGATCGGATGGGTTCCCAGGGATGGGATGGGATGGGATCCCTGGGATGGGATGGGATCCCTGGGATGGGATGGGATGGGATCCCTGGGATGGCATGGGATGGGATGGGATGGGATGGGATGGGGTGGGATGGGATTGGTTGGGATGAGATGGGATCCCTGGGATGGCATGGGATGGGATGGGATGGGATGGGGTGGGATGGGATTGGTTGGGATGGGATGGGATCCCTGGGATGGGATCGGATGGGCTCCCTGGGATGGGATGGGATGGGATCCCTGGGATGGGATGGGATCCCTGAGATGGGATGTGTTCACTGGGATGGGATGGGATCCCTGGAATGGGATGGGATGGGATCCCTGGCATGGGATGGGATCCCTGGGATGGGATATGTGGGATGGGAATGGATGTGATGGGATGGGGTGGAATGGGATGGGTTTGGATGGGACGGGATCCCTGGGATGGGATGGGATGGGATGCTATGGCATCGGATCCGCGGGATGAGATGGGATGGGATGGGATGGGATGGGATGGGATCGGATCCCTGGGATGGGATGGGATCCCTGGGAGGGATGGGATCCCTGGGACGGGATGGGATGAGATGGGATGGGATGGGATCCCTGGGTTGGGATTGGTTGGGATGGGATACCTGGGATGGGATGGAATCCCTGGGATGAAATCCGTGGGATGGGATGGGATGGGATGGGATGAGATGGGATGGGATGGGATGGGATGGGATGGGATGGGATGGAATGGGATGGGATGGCATGGGGTGGGATGGGATGGGATGGGACGGGATGGAATGGGATGGGATCCCTGCGATGGGATGGGATGGGATGGGATGAGATGGAATGGGATCCCTGGGATGGTACGGAATGGGATCCCTGGGATGGGATGGGATACCTGGTATGGGATCCCTGGGATGGGATGGGATGGGATGGGGTAGGATGGGATGGGACGGGATGGGATGGGATCCCTGCGATGGGATGGGATCCCTGGGATGACATGGGATGGGATTGGATCCCTGGGATGGGATGAGATGGGATCCCAGGGATGGGATCCCTGGATTGTGATCCCTCGTATGGGTTGGGATCCCTGGGATGGGATGGAATCCCTGGAATGGGATCCCGGGGATGGGATGGGATCCCTGGGATGGGATCCCTGGATTGTGATCCCTCGTATGGGTTGGGATCCCTGGGATGCCATGGGATGGGATCGGATGGGATGGGATGGAATGGGATGGGATCGGGTGGGATGGGATTGGTTGGGATGGGATGCGGTCCCTGGGATGGTATGGGATGGGATGGGATCCCTGGGATGGGATGGGATCCATGGGATGGGATGGAATGTGATGGGGTGGGATGGGATGGGATGGGTTGGGATGGGATGGGATCCCTGGGATGGGATGGGATGGGATCCCTGGGATGGGACCAGATGAAATGGGATCCCTGGGAAGGTTTGGGATCCCTGGGGTGGGATCCATGGGATGGGTTACTTGGGATGGGATGGGATCCCTGGGTTGGGATCCCTGGAATGTTATCCCTCGTATGGGATGGGATCCCTGGGATGGGAGGGGATCCCTGGGATGGGATCTCTGGGATGGGATGGTATCCATGGGATGGGATGGGTTGGGATGGGATGGAATCCCTGGGATGGGGGCCCGGGGATGGGATCTCTGGTATGGGATCCCTGGGATGGGATGGGATGGGACGGGATCGGATGGGATCCCTGGGATGGGATGGGATGGGATCCCTGGGATGGGATGGGATCCCTGGGATGGGATATCTGGGATGGGATGTGATGGGACGGGATGGGATGGGATGGGATGGGGTGGGAAGGGTTGGGATGGGCTACAATGGGATGGGATGGGATGGGATGGGATGGGATGGGATGGGATGGGATGGGATGGGTTTGGATGGGATGGGATCCCTGGGATGGGATGGGATGGGATGGGATGGGATGGGATGCCATGGCATGGGATCCGCGGGATGAGATGGGATGGGATGGGATGGGATGGGATGGGATATGTGGGATGGGTTGGGATCCCTGGGATGGGATGGGATGAGATGGGATGGGATGGGATGGGATGGGATGGGATGGGATGGGATGGGATGGGATGGGGTGGGATGGGATCCCTGGGTTGGGACTGGTTGGGATGGGATACCTGGGATGGGATGGAATCCCTGGGACGAGATCGCTGGGATGGGATGGGATGGGATGGGATGGGATGGGATGGGATGGGATGGGGTGGGATGGGATGGGACGGGATGGGATGGGATGGGATGGGATTGGCTACAATGGGTTGGGATGGGATGGGATCGATGGGATGGGATGGGATGAAATGGGATCCCTGGGATTGTACGGAATGGGATCCCTGGGATGGGATGGGATGGGATACCTGGTATGGGATCCCTAGGAAGGGATGGGAGGGGATGGGATGGGATAGGATGGGATGGGATGGGATGGGACGGGATGGGATGGGTTTGGATGGGATGGGATCCCTGGGATGGGATGGGATGGGATGGGATGGGATGGGATGGGATGGGAAGGGATGGGATGGGATGGGATGGGATGGGATGGGATGGGATGGGATGGGATGGGATGGGATGGGATGGGATGGGATGCCATGGCATGGGATCCGCGGGATGAGATGGGATGGGATGGGATGGGATGGGATATGTGGGATGGGTTGGGATCCCTGGGATGGGACAGGATGAGATGGGATGGGATGGGATGGGATGGGATGGGATGGGGTGGGATGGGATCCCTGGGTTGGGACTGGTTGGGATGGGATACCTGGGATGGGATGGAATCCCTGGGATGAGATCGCTGGGATGGGATGGGATGGGATGGGATGGGATGGGATGGGATGGGATGGGATCCCTGCGATGGGATGGGACGGGATTGGATGGGATGGGGTGGGATGGGATGGGATTGGCTACAATGGGTTGGGATGGGATGGGATCGATGGGATGGGATGGGATGAAATGGGATCCCTGGGATGGTACGGAATGGGATGCCTGGGATGGGATGGGATACCTGGTATGGGATCCCTAGGAAGGGATGGGAGGGGATGGGATGGGATAGGATGGGATGGGATGGGGTAGGATGGGATGGGATGCGTTGGGATGGGATGGGATCCCTGGGATAGGATGGGATCCCTGGGATGGGGACCCGTGGATGGGATGGGATCTCTGGTATGGGATCCCTGGGATGGGATGGGATGGGATGGGATGGGATGGGATGGGATGGGAAGGGATTGGATGGGATGGGATCCCTGGGTTGGGATGGGATCCCTGGAATGGGATATCTGGGATGGGATGTGATGGGACGGGATGGGATGGGGTGGGAAGGGATGGGATGGGCTGCAATGGGATGGGATGGGATGGGATGGGATGGGATGGGTTTCGATGGGACGGGATCCCTGGGATGGGATGGGATGGGATGCCATGGCATGGGATCCGCGGGATGAGATGGGATGGGGTGGGAAGGGTTGGGATGGGCTACAATGGGATGGGATGGGATGGGATGGGATGGGATCGGATTGGATGGGATGGGATCGGATGGGTTCCCTGGGATGGGATGGGATGGGATCCCTGGGATGGGATGGGATCCCTGGGATGGGATGGGATGGGATCCCTGGGATGGGATGGGATGGGAAGGGATGGGATGGGATAGAAAGGGATGGGATGGGATCCCTGGGAAGGGATGGGATCCCTGGGATATCTGGGATGGGATGTGATGGGACGGGATGGGATGGGGTGGGAAGGGATGGGATGGGCTACAATGGGATGGGATGTGATGGGATGGGATGGGATGGGTTTGGATGGGACGGGATCCCTGGGATGGGATGGGATGGGATGCCATGGCATGGGATCCGCGGGATGAGATGGGATGGGATGGGATGGGATGGGTTGGGATGGGATGGGATCCCTGGGATGGGATGGGATGGGATGGGATCCCTGGGATGGGACCAGATGAAATGGGATCCCTGGGAAGGTTTGGGATCCCTGGGGTGGGATCCATGGGATGGGTTACTTGGGATGGGATGGGATCCCTGGGTTGGGATCCCTGGAATGTTATCCCTCGTATGGGATGGGATCCCTGGGATGGGAGGGGATCCCTGGGATGGGATCTCTGGGATGGGATGGTATCCATGGGATGGGATGGGTTGGGATGGGATGGAATCCCTGGGATGGGGGCCCGGGGATGGGATCTCTGGTATGGGATCCCTGGGATGGGATGGGATGGGACGGGATCGGATGGGATCCCTGGGATGGGATGGGATGGGATCCCTGGGATGGGATGGGATCCCTGGGATGGGATGTGATGGGACGGGATGGGATGGGATGGGATGGGGTGGGAAGGGTTGGGATGGGCTACAATGGGATGGGATGGGATGGGATGGGATGGGATGGGATGGGATGGGTTTGGATGGGATGGGATCCCTGGGATGGGATGGGATGGGATGGGATGGGATGGGATGGGATGGGATGGGATGGGATGGGATGCCATGGCATGGGATCCGCGGGATGAGATGGGATGGGATGGGATGGGATATGTGGGATGGGTTGGGATCCCTGGGATGGGATGGGATGAGATGGGATGGGATGGGATGGGATGGGATGGGATGGGATGGGATGGGATGGGGTGGGATGGGATCCCTGGGTTGGGACTGGTTGGGATGGGATACCTGGGATGGGATGGAATCCCTGGGACGAGATCGCTGGGATGGGATGGGATGGGATGAGATGGGATGGGATGGGATGGGATGGGATGGGATGGGATGGGATGGGATGGGGTGGGATGGGATGGGACGGGATGGGATGGGATGGGATGGGATTGGCTACAATGGGTTGGGATGGGATGGGATCGCTGGGATGGGATGGGATGGGATGGGATGGGATGGGATGGGATGGGATGGGATGGGATGGGGTGGGATGGGATGGGACGGGATGGGATGGGATGGGATGGGATTGGCTACAATGGGTTGGGATGGGATGGGATCGATGGGATGGGATGGGATGAAATGGGATCCCTGGGATTGTACGGAATGGGATCCCTGGGATGGGATGGGATGGGATACCTGGTATGGGATCCCTAGGAAGGGATGGGAGGGGATGGGATGGGATAGGATGGGATGGGATGGGATGGGGTAGGATGGGATGGGATGCGTTGGGATGGGATGGGATCCCTGGGATAGGATGGGATCCCTGGGATGGGGACCCGTGGATGGGATGGGATCTCTGGTATGGGATCCCTGGGATGGGATGGGATGGCATGGGATGGGATTGGATGGGATGGGATCCCTGGGATGGGATGTGATGGGACGGGATGGGATGGGGTGGGAAGGGATGGGATGGGCTACAATGGGATGGGATGGGATGGGATGGGATGGGATGGTATGTGATGGGATGGGATGGGATGGGATCGGATGGGATGGGATGGGCTTGGATGGGATGGGATCGGATGGGATCCCTGGGATGGGAAGGGATGTGATCCCTGGGATGGGATGGGATCCCTGGGATGGGATATCTGGGATGGGATGTGATGGGACGGGATGGGATGGGGTGGGAAGGGATGGGATGGGCTACAATGGGATGGGATGTGATGGGATGGGATGGGATGGGTTTGGATGGGACGGGATCCCTGGGATGGGATGGGATGGGATGCCATGGCATGGGATCCGCGGGATGAGATGGGATGGGATGGGATGGGATGGGATGGGATGGGATGGGATGGGATGGGATGGGATGGGATGGGATGGGATGGGATCGGATTGGATGGGATGGGATGGGATGGGATCCCTGGGATGGGATGGGATGGGATCCCTGGGATGGGATGGGATCCCTGGGATGGGATGGGATGGGATCTCTGGGATGGGATGGGATGGGATGGGAAGGGATGGGATGGGATAGAAAGGGATGGGATGGGATCCCTGGGATGGGATGGGATCCCTGGGATGGCATGGGATGGGATGGGATGGGATGGGATGGGATGGGGTGGGATGGGATTGGTTGGGATGGGATGGGATCCCTGGGATGGGATCGGATGGGCTCCCTGGGATGGGATGGGATGGGATCCCTGGGATGGGATGGGATCCCTGAGATGGGATGTGTTCACTGGGATGGGATGGGATCCCTGGAATGGGATGGGATGGGATCCCTGGCATGGGATGGGATCCCTGGGATGGGATATGTGGGATGGGATGGGCTAGGATGGGATGGGATGGGGTGGAATGGGATGGGTTTGGATGGGACGGGATCCCTGGGATGGGATGGGATGGGATGGGATGGGATGGGATGGGATGGGATGGGATGGGATGGGATGGGATGGGAAGGGATGGGATGGGATGGAAAGGGATGGGATGGGATCCCTGGGATGAAATAAGATCCCTGGGATGGGATCCCTGGGATGGGAAGGAATGGGATGGGATGGGATGGGATGGGAAGGAATGGGATGGGATGGGATGGGATGGGATGGGATGGGGTGGGATGGGATGGGATTGGTTGGGATGGGATGGGATCCCTGGGATGGGATCGGATGGGCTCCCTGGGATGGGATGGGATGGGATCCTTGGGATGGGATGGGATCCCTGAGATGGGATGTGTTCACTGGGATGGGATTGGATCCCTGGAATGGGATGGGATGGGATGGGATGGGATGGGATGGGATGGGATGGGATGGGATGGGATGGGATGGGATGGGATGGGATCGGATGGGATGGGATGGGATTGGATGGGATGGGATGGGATGGGATCCCTGGGATGGGAAGGGATGTGATCCCTGGGATGGGATGGGATCCCTGGGATGGGATATCTGGGATGGGATGTGATGGGACGGGATGGGATGGGGTGGGAAGGGATGGGATGGGCTACAATGGGATGGGATGTGATGGGATGGGATGGGATGGGTTTGGATGGGACGGGATCCCTGGGATGGGATGGGATGGGATGCCATGGCATGGGATCCGCGGGATGAGATGGGATGGGATGGGATGGGATGGGATGGGATGGGATGGGATCGGATTGGATGGGATGGGATCGGATGGGATCCCTGGGATGGGATGGGATGGGATCCCTGGGATGGGATGGGATCCCTGGGATGGGATGGGATGGGATCCCTGGGATGGGATGGGATGGGATCCCTGGGATGGCATGGGATGGGATGGGATGGGATGGGATGGGATGGGGTGGGATGGGATTGGTTGGGATGGGATGGGATCCCGGGGATGGGATCGGATGGGCTCCCTGGGATGGGATGGGATGGGATCCCTGGGATGGGATGGGATCCCTGAGATGGGATGTGTTCACTGGGATGGGATGGGATCCCTGGAATGGGATGGGATGGGATCCCGGGCATGGGATGGGATCCCTGGGATGGGATATGTGGGATGGGATGGGATGGGATGGGATGGGATGGGATGGGATGGGATGGGATGGGATGGGGTGGAATGGGATGGGATGGGGTGGAATGGGATGGGTTTGGATGGGACGGGATCCCTGGGATAGGATGGGATGGGATGCCATGGCATGGGATCCGCGGGATGAGATGGGATGGGGTGGGAAGGGTTGGGATGGGCTACAATGGGATGGGATGGGATGGGATGGGATGGGATCGGATTGGATGGGATGGGATCGGATGGGTTCCCTGGGATGGGATGGGATGGGATCCCTGGGATGGGATGGGATCCCTGGGATGGGATGGGATGGGATCCCTGGGATGGGATGGGATGGGAAGGGATGGGATGGGATAGAAAGGGATGGGATGGGATCCCTGGGAAGGGATGGGATCCCTGGGATATCTGGGATGGGATGTGATGGGACGGGATGGGATGGGGTGGGAAGGGATGGGATGGGCTACAATGGGATGGGATGTGATGGGATGGGATGGGATGGGTTTGGATGGGACGGGATCCCTGGGATGGGATGGGATGGGATGCCATGGCATGGGATCCGCGGGATGAGATGGGATGGGATGGGATGGGATGGGTTGGGATGGGATGGGATCCCTGGGATGGGATGGGATGGGATGGGATCCCTGGGATGGGACCAGATGAAATGGGATCCCTGGGAAGGTTTGGGATCCCTGGGGTGGGATCCATGGGATGGGTTACTTGGGATGGGATGGGATCCCTGGGTTGGGATCCCTGGAATGTTATCCCTCGTATGGGATGGGATCCCTGGGATGGGAGGGGATCCCTGGGATGGGATCTCTGGGATGGGATGGTATCCATGGGATGGGATGGGTTGGGATGGGATGGAATCCCTGGGATGGGGGCCCGGGGATGGGATCTCTGGTATGGGATCCCTGGGATGGGATGGGATGGGACGGGATCGGATGGGATCCCTGGGATGGGATGGGATGGGATCCCTGGGATGGGATGGGATCCCTGGGATGGGATGTGATGGGACGGGATGGGATGGGATGGGATGGGGTGGGAAGGGTTGGGATGGGCTACAATGGGATGGGATGGGATGGGATGGGATGGGATGGGATGGGATGGGATGGGTTTGGATGGGATGGGATCCCTGGGATGGGATGGGATGGGATGGGATGGGATGGGATGCCATGGCATGGGATCCGCGGGATGAGATGGGATGGGATGGGATGGGATATGTGGGATGGGTTGGGATCCCTGGGATGGGATGGGATGAGATGGGATGGGATGGGATGGGATGGGATGGGATGGGATGGGATGGGATGGGGTGGGATGGGATCCCTGGGTTGGGACTGGTTGGGATGGGATACCTGGGATGGGATGGAATCCCTGGGACGAGATCGCTGGGATGGGATGGGATGGGATGAGATGGGATGGGATGGGATGGGATGGGATGGGATGGGATGGGATGGGGTGGGATGGGATGGGACGGGATGGGATGGGATGGGATGGGATTGGCTACAATGGGTTGGGATGGGATGGGATCGCTGGGATGGGATGGGATGGGATGGGATGGGATGGGATGGGATGGGATGGGATGGGATGGGGTGGGATGGGATGGGACGGGATGGGATGGGATGGGATGGGATTGGCTACAATGGGTTGGGATGGGATGGGATCGATGGGATGGGATGGGATGAAATGGGATCCCTGGGATTGTACGGAATGGGATCCCTGGGATGGGATGGGATGGGATACCTGGTATGGGATCCCTAGGAAGGGATGGGAGGGGATGGGATGGGATAGGATGGGATGGGATGGGATGGGGTAGGATGGGATGGGATGCGTTGGGATGGGATGGGATCCCTGGGATAGGATGGGATCCCTGGGATGGGGACCCGTGGATGGGATGGGATCTCTGGTATGGGATCCCTGGGATGGGATGGGATGGCATGGGATGGGATTGGATGGGATGGGATCCCTGGGATGGGATGTGATGGGACGGGATGGGATGGGGTGGGAAGGGATGGGATGGGCTACAATGGGATGGGATGGGATGGGATGGGATGGGATGGTATGTGATGGGATGGGATGGGATGGGATCGGATGGGATGGGATGGGCTTGGATGGGATGGGATCGGATGGGATCCCTGGGATGGGAAGGGATGTGATCCCTGGGATGGGATGGGATCCCTGGGATGGGATATCTGGGATGGGATGTGATGGGACGGGATGGGATGGGGTGGGAAGGGATGGGATGGGCTACAATGGGATGGGATGTGATGGGATGGGATGGGATGGGTTTGGATGGGACGGGATCCCTGGGATGGGATGGGATGGGATGCCATGGCATGGGATCCGCGGGATGAGATGGGATGGGATGGGATGGGATGGGATGGGATGGGATGGGATGGGATGGGATGGGATCGGATTGGATGGGATGGGATCGGATGGGATCCCTGGGATGGGATGGGATGGGATCCCTGGGATGGGATGGGATCCCTGGGATGGGATGGGATGGGATCTCTGGGATGGGATGGGATGGGATGGGAAGGGATGGGATGGGATAGAAAGGGATGGGATGGGATCCCTGGGATGGGATGGGATCCCTGGGATGGCATGGGATGGGATGGGATGGGATGGGATGGGATGGGATGGGGTGGGATGGGATTGGTTGGGATGGGATGGGATCCCTGGGATGGGATCGGATGGGCTCCCTGGGATGGGATGGGATGGGATCCCTGGGATGGGATGGGATCCCTGAGATGGGATGTGTTCACTGGGATGGGATGGGATCCCTGGAATGGGATGGGATGGGATCCCTGGCATGGGATGGGATCCCTGGGATGGGATATGTGGGATGGGATGGGCTAGGATGGGATGGGATGGGGTGGAATGGGATGGGTTTGGATGGGACGGGATCCCTGGGATGGGATGGGATGGGATGGGATGGGATGGGATGGGATGGGATGGGATGGGATGGGATGGGATGGGATGGGAAGGGATGGGATGGGATGGAAAGGGATGGGATGGGATCCCTGGGATGAAATAAGATCCCTGGGATGGGATCCCTGGGATGGGAAGGAATGGGATGGGATGGGATGGGATGGGAAGGAATGGGATGGGATGGGATGGGATGGGATGGGATGGGGTGGGATGGGATGGGATTGGTTGGGATGGGATGGGATCCCTGGGATGGGATCGGATGGGCTCCCTGGGATGGGATGGGATGGGATCCTTGGGATGGGATGGGATCCCTGAGATGGGATGTGTTCACTGGGATGGGATTGGATCCCTGGAATGGGATGGGATGGGATGGGATGGGATGGGATGGGATGGGATGGGATGGGATGGGATGGGATGGGATGGGATCGGATGGGATGGGATGGGATTGGATGGGATGGGATGGGATGGGATCCCTGGGATGGGAAGGGATGTGATCCCTGGGATGGGATGGGATCCCTGGGATGGGATATCTGGGATGGGATGTGATGGGACGGGATGGGATGGGGTGGGAAGGGATGGGATGGGCTACAATGGGATGGGATGTGATGGGATGGGATGGGATGGGTTTGGATGGGACGGGATCCCTGGGATGGGATGGGATGGGATGCCATGGCATGGGATCCGCGGGATGAGATGGGATGGGATGGGATGGGATGGGATGGGATGGGATGGGATGGGATGGGATCGGATTGGATGGGATGGGATCGGATGGGATCCCTGGGATGGGATGGGATGGGATCCCTGGGATGGGATGGGATCCCTGGGATGGGATGGGATGGGATCCCTGGGATGGGATGGGATGGGATCCCTGGGATGGCATGGGATGGGATGGGATGGGATGGGATGGGATGGGGTGGGATGGGATTGGTTGGGATGGGATGGGATCCCGGGGATGGGATCGGATGGGCTCCCTGGGATGGGATGGGATGGGATCCCTGGGATGGGATGGGATCCCTGAGATGGGATGTGTTCACTGGGATGGGATGGGATCCCTGGAATGGGATGGGATGGGATCCCGGGCATGGGATGGGATCCCTGGGATGGGATATGTGGGATGGGATGGGATGGGATGGGATGGGATGGGATGGGATGGGATGGGATGGGGTGGAATGGGATGGGATGGGGTGGAATGGGATGGGTTTGGATGGGACGGGATCCCTGGGATGGGATGGGATGGGATGCCATGGCATGGGATCCGCGGGATGAGATGGGATGGGATGGGATGGGATGGGATGGGATCCCAGGGATGGGGTCCCTGTGATGGGATCCCTGGGATGGGATGGGATGGGATGGGATGGGATGGGATGGGATGGGATGGGATCGGATGGGATGGGATGGGCTTGGATGGGATCCCTGGGATGAAATAAGATCCCTGGGATGGGATCCCTGGGATGGGATGGGATGGGATGGGAAGGGATGGGATGGGATGGGATGGGATGGGATGGGATGGGATGGGAAGGGATGGGAAGGGATGGGATGGGATGGGATGGGATGGGATGGGATGGGATGGGATGGGATGGGATGGGATGGGATGGGATGGGATGGGGTGGGATGGGATTGGTTGGGATGGGATGGGATCCCTGGGATGGGATCGGATGGGCTCCCTGGGATGGGATGGGATGGGATCCCTGGGATGGGATGGGATCCCTGAGATTGGATGTGTTCACTGGGATGGGATTGGATCCCTGGGATGGGATGGGATGGGATGGGATGGGATGGGATGGGATGGGATGGGATGGGATCGGATGGGATGGGATGGGATTGGATGGGATGGGATGGGATGGGATCCCTGGGATGGGATATCTGGGATGGGATGTGATGGGACGGGATGGGATGGGATGGGGTGGGAAGGGATGGGATGGGCTACAATGGGATGGGATGTGATGGGATGGGTTTGGATGGGACGGGATCCCTGGGATGGGATGGGATGGGATGCCATGGCATGGGATCCGCGGGATGAGATGGCATGGGATGGGATGGGATGGGATGGGATGGGATGGGATCGGATTGGATGGGATCGGATGGGATCCCTGGGATGGGATGGGATGGGATCCCTGGGATGGGATGGGATCCCTGGGATGGGATGGGATGGGATCCCTGGGATGGGATGGGATGGGAAGGGATGGGATGGGATGGGATGGGGTGGAATGGGATGGGTTTGGATGGGACGGGATCCCTGGGATGGGATGGGATGGGATGCCATGGCATGGGATCCGCGGGATGAGATGGGATGGGATGGGATGGGATGGGATGGGATGGGATCGGATCCCTGGGATGGGATGGGATCCCTGGGATGGGATGGGATGAGATGGGATGGGATCCCTGGGTTGGGATAGGTTGGGATGGGATACCTGGGATGGGATGGAATCCCTGGGATGAAATCCGTGGGATGGGATGGAATGGGATGGGATGGCATGGGGTGGGATGGGATGGGACGGGATGCAATGGGATGGGATCCCTGCGATGGGATGGGATGGAATGAGATGGAATGGGATCCCTGGGATGGTACGGAATGGGATCCCTGGGATGGGATGGGATACCTGGTATGGGATCCCTGGGATGGGATGGGATGGGATGGGGTAGGATGGGATGGGACGGGATGGGGTGGGATCCCTGCGATGGGATGGGATCCCTGGGATGACATGGGATGGGATTGGATCCCTGGGATGGGATGAGATGGGATCCCAGGGATGGGATCCCTGGATTGTGATCCCTCGTATGGGTTGGGATCCCTGGGATGGGATGGAATCCCTTGAATGGGATCCCGGGGATGGGATGGGATCCCTGGGATGGGATCTCTGGGATTGGATGGGATGGGATGGGATGGGATGGGATGTCATGGGATGGGATGGGTTGGGATGGGATGGAATCCCTGGGATGGGGACCAGGGGATGGGATCCCTGGTATGGGATCCCTGGGATGGGATGGGATCCCTGGGATGGGATCCCTGGAATGTGATCCCTGAGATGGGATGCAATCCCTGGGATGGGATGGGATTGGATGGGATGGCATGGGTTGGGATGGGTTGGGAACACTGGGATGGGATGTTATGGGATCCCTGGGATGAGATGGGATGGGATTGGATCCCTGGGATGGGATGAGATGGGATCCCAGGGATGGGATCCCTGGATTGTGATAGCTCGTATGGGATGGGATCCCTGGGATGGGATGGGATCGCTGGGATGGGATGGGATGGGATTGGATGGGTTGGGATACCTGGGATGGGCTGGGATGGCATGGGATGGGATGGGATGGTATCCTTGGATGGGATGGAATGGGATCCCTGAGATGGGATGCGATCCCTGGGATGGGATCCCTGGGCTGGGATGGGATCCCTGGAATGGGATGGGATCCCTGGAATGGGATGGGATGGGATTCCTGGGATGGGAATGGATGGGATGGGATGGGATTGGATGGGATGGGATCACTGTGATAGGATGGGATCCCTGGGTTGGGATCCAATCCCTGGGATGGCATCCCTGGGATGGGATGGAATCTCTGGGATGGGATCCGTGGGGTGGGATGGGTTGGAATGGGATGGGATCCCTGGGATCGGATGGGATCCCTGGGATGGGATGGGATGGGATGGGATCCCTGGGTTGGGATGGGTTCCATGGGATGGGATCCCCGGGATGGGATGGGATGGGATGGGATGGGATAGGATCTCTGGGATTGAATCCCTGGGATGGGATGGGATCCCTGGGATGTTATGGGATCCGCGGGATGTGATGGGATGGGATTCCTGGGATGGGAATGGGTGGGGTGGGATGGGATGGGATGGGATGGGATGGGATGGGATGGGATGGGATCCCTGGGATGGGATGGGATCCCTGTGATGGGAAGGGATGGTATCCCTGCGATGGGATCGGTTGGGATGGGATCCCTGGGATGGGATGGAATACCTGGCATGAGATAGCAGGGATGATATGGGATGGGATGGGATGGGATGGGATGGGATCCCTGGGATGGGATACCTGGGATGGGATGGGATGGGATTGGATGGGATGGGATGGGATGGGATCCCTGGGATGGGATGTGATGCGATGGGATGGGATGGGATCCCTGGGATGGGATGGGATTCCTGGGATGGTATCCCTGGGATGGGTTAGGATGGGATTGGATGGAATGGGATGGGATCCCTGGGATGGGATGGGATCCCTGGGATGGGATGTGTTCACTGGGATGGGTTGGGATCCCTGGAATGGGATGGGATGGGATTCCTGGGATGGGATGGGATGGGATCCCTGGGATAGTATGGGATTCCTGCGTTGGGATCGAATCCCTGGGATGGCATCAGTGAGATGGGATGAGATCTCTAACATGGGATCCCTGGGATGGGATGGGATGGGATCCCTGGGATGTTGTCCCTGGGATGGGATTGGATCCCTGGGATGGGATGGGATGGGATGGGATGGGATGGGATGGGATGGGATGGGATGGGATGGGATGGGATGGAATGGGATGGGATGGGATGGCATGGGATGGGATTCCTGGAATGGGATGGGATCCCTGGAATGGGATGGGATGGGATTCCTGGGATGGGAATGGATGGGATGGGATGGGATTGGATGGGATGGGATCACTGGGATGGGATGGGATCCCTGGGATGGGATGGGATGGGATCCCTGGGATGGGATTTGTTGGGATGGGATCCCTGGGATGGGATGGAATACCTGGGATGAGATCGCTGGGATGGGATGGGATGGGATGGGATGGGATCCCTGGGCTGGGATGGGATCGGATGGTATCCCTGGGATGGGATACATGGGATGGGATCGGATGTGATTGCATGGGATGGGATTGGATGGGATGGGATGGGATGGGATGGGATGGGATGGGATTGGATGGGATGGGATCGGATGGGATCCCTGGGATGGGAAGGGATGTGATCCCTGGGATAGGATGGGATCCCTGGGATGGGGACCCGTGGATGGGATGGGATCTCTGGTATGGGATCCCTGGGATGGGATGGGATGGGATGGGATGGGATGGGATGGGATTGGATGGGATGGGATCCCTGGGATGGGATGGGATCCCTGGAATGGGATATCTGGGATGGGATGTGATGGGACGGGATGGGATGGGGTGGGAAGGGATGGGATGGGCTACAATGGGATGGGATGGGATGGGATGGGATGGGATGGGATGGGATGGGATGGGATGGGATGGGATGGGATGGTATGTGATGGGATGGGATGGGATGGGATGGGATGGGTTTGGATGGGACGGGATCCCTGGGATGGGATGGGATGGGATGGGATGCCATGGCATGGGATCCGCGGGATGAGATGGGATGGGATGGGATGGGATGGGATGGGATGGGATGGGATGGGATGGGATGGGATGGGATGGGCTTGGATGGGATGGGATCGGATGGGATCCCTGGGATGGGAAGGGATGTGATCCCTGGGATGGGATGGGATCCCTGGGATGGGATATCTGGGATGGGATGTGATGGGACGGGATGGGGTGGGAAGGGATGGGATGGGCTACAATGGGATGGGATGTGATGGGATGGGATGGGATGGGTTTGGATGGGACGGGATCCCTGGGATGGGATGGAATGGGATGCCATGGCATGGGATCCGCGGGATGAGATGGGATGGGATGGGATGGGATGGGATGGGATGGGATGGGATGGGATCGGATTGGATGGGATGGGATCGGATGGGATCCCTGGGATGGGATGGGATGGGATCCCTGGGATGGGATGGGATCCCTGGGATGGGATGGGATCCCTGGGATGGGATGGGATGGGATGGGAAGGGATGGGATGGGATAGAAAGGGATGGGATGGGATCCCTGGGATGGGATGGGATCCCTGGGATGGGATGGGATGGGATGGGATGGGATGGGGTGGGATGGGATTGGTTGGGATGGGATGGGATCCCTGGGATGGGATCGGATGGGCTCCCTGGGATGGGATGGGATGGGATCCCTGGGATGGGATGGGATCCCTGAGATGGGATGTGTTCACTGGGATGGGATGGGATCCCTGGAATGGGATGGGATGGGATCCCTGGCATGGGATGGGATCTCTGGGATGGGATATGTGGGATGGGATGGGATAGGATAGGATGGGATGGGGTGGAATGGGATGGGTTTGGATGGGACGGGATCCCTGGGATGGGATGGGATGGGATGGGATGCCATGGCATGGGATCCCTGGGATGGGATGGGATGGGATGGGATGGGATGGGATGGGATGGGATGGGATGGGATGGGATGGGATGGGAAGGGATGGGATGGGATGGAAAGGGATGGGATGGGATCCCTGGGATGAAATAAGATCCCTGGGATGGGATCCCTGGGATGGGATGGGATGGGATGGGATGGGATGGGAAGGGATGGGATGGGATGGGATGGGATGGGATGGGATGGGATGGGATGGGATGGGATGGGATGGGGTGGGATGGGATGGGATTGGTTGGGATGGGATGGGATCCCTGGGATGGGATCGGATGGGCTCCCTGGGATGGGATGGGATCCCTGGGATGGGATGGGATCCCTGAGATGGGATGTGTTCACTGGGATGGGATTGGATCCCTGGAATGGGATGGGATGGGATGGGATGGGATGGGATGGGATGGGATGGGATGGGATCGGATGGGATGGGATGGGATTGGATGGGATGGGATGGGATCCCTGGGATGGGAAGGGATCTGATCCCTGGGATGGGATGGGATCCCTGGGATGGGATATCTGGGATGGGATGTGATGGGACGGGATGGGATGGGCTGGGATGGGATGGGATGGGTTTGGATGGGACGGGATCCCTGGGATGGGATGGGATGGGATGCCATGGCATGGGATCCGCGGGATGAGATGGGATGGGATGGGATGGGATGGGATGGGATGGGATGGGATGGGATCGGATTGGATGGGATGGGATCGGATGGGATCCCTGGGATGGGATGGGATGGGATCCCTGGGATGGGAATGGATGGGATGGGATGGGATTGGATGGGATGGGATCACTGGGATGGGATGGGATCCCTGTGATGGGATGGGATGGGATCCCTGGGATGGGATGGAATGTGATGGGGTGGGATGGGATGGGATCGGTTGGGATGGGATGGGATCCCTTGGATGGGAACAGATGAAGTGGGATCCCTGGGATTGGATGGGATCCCTGGGATGGGTTGGGATCCCTGGGATGGGATGGCCTCCCTGGGATGGGATCCATGGGATGGGTTACTTGGGATGGGATAGGATCCCTGGGATGGGAGAGGATGGGATGGGATATGTTGGGATGGGATGGGATCCCTGGGATGGGATGGGATCCCTGGGATGGGATACCTGGAATGTGATCCCTCGTATGGGTTGGGATCCCTGGGATTCCATGGGATGGGATCGGATGGGATGGGATGGAATGGGATGGGATCGGGTGGGATGGGATTGGTTGGGATGTGATGCGGTCCCTGGGATGGTATGGGATGGGATGGGATCCCTGGGATGGGATGGGATCCATGGGATGGGATGGAATGTAATGGGGTGGGATGGGATGGGATGGGTTGGGATGGGATGGGATCCCTGGGATGGGATGGGTTCCATGGGATGGGATCCCCGGGATGGGATGGGATGGGATGGGATGGGATAGGATCTCTGGGATTGAATCCGTGGGATGGGATGGGATCCCTGGGATGTTATGGGATCCGCGGGATGTGATGGGATGGGATTCCTGGGATGGGAATGGGTGGGGTGGGATGGGATGGGATGGGATGGGATGGGATGGGATGGGATCCCTGGGATGGGATGGGATCCCTGTGATGGGAAGGGATGGTATCCCTGCGATGGGATCGGTGGGGATGGGATCCCTGGGATGGGATGGAATACCTGGCATGAGATAGCAGGGATGATATGGGATGGGATGGGATGGGATGGGATGGGATGGGATGGGATGGGATCCCTGGGATGGGATACCTGGGATGGGATGGGATGGGATTGGATGGGATGGGATGGGATGGGATCCCTGGGATGGGATGGGATGCGATGGGATGGGATGGTATCCCTGGGATGGGTTAGGATGGGATTGGATGGAATGGGATGGGATCCCTGGGATGGGCTGGGATCCCTGGGATGAGAAGGGATGGGATGGAATGGGATGGGATCCCTGGGATGGGATGGGATGGGATCCCTGGAATGTTATCCCTGGGATGGGATTGGATCCCTGGGATGGGATGGGATGGGATGGGATGGGATGGGATGGGATGGGATGGGATGGGATGGGATGGGATGGAATGGGATGGGATGGCATGGGATGGGATTCCTGGAATGGGATGGGATCCCTGGAATGGGATGGGATGGGATTCCTGGGATGGGAATGGATGGGATGGGATGGGATTGGATGGGATGGGATCACTGGGATGGGATGGGATCCCTGTGATGGGATGGGATGGGATCCCTGGGATGGGATGGAATGTGATGGGGTGGGATGGGATGGGATGGGTTGGGATGGGATGGGATCCCTTGGATGGGATGGGATGGGATCCCTGGGATGGGAACAGATGAAGTGGGATCCCTGGGATGGGATGGAATCCCTGGGATGGGATAGCTGGGATGGGAATGGATCCCTGGGATGGGATGGGATCCCTGGGATGGGTTGGGATCCCTGGGATGGGATGGCCTCCCTGGGATGGGATCCATGGGATGGGTTACTTGGGATGGGATAGGATCCCTGGGATGGGAGAGGATGGGATGGGATATGTTGGGATGGGATGGGATCCCTGGGATGGGATGGGATCCCTGGGATGGGATACCTGGAATGTGATCCCTCGTATGGGATGGGATCACTGGGATGGGATGGAATCCCTGGGATGGGATCCCTGGGATGGGATGGGATGGGATGGGATGGGATCCCTGGGATGTTATGGGATCCGTGGGATGTGATGGGATGGGATTCCTGGGATGGGAATGGGTGGGATGGGATGGGATCACTGGGATGGGATGGAATCCCCGGGACGAGATCGCTGGGATGGGATGTGATGGGATGGAATGGGATGGGATGGGATCCCTGCGATGGGATGGGATGGTATGGGATGGGATCCCTGGGATGGGATCGGATGGGATGCCTGGGATGCGATGGGATGGGATCCGTGGGATGGGATGTGATCCCTGGGATGGGATGGGGTGAGATGGGATGGGATGGGATGGGATCCCTGGGATTGGATGGGATGGGATGGGATGGGATGGGATGGGATGGGATGGGATGGGTTGGGATGGGATGGGATGGGATGGGATTGGATGGGATGGGTTGGGATGGTATGGTATCCCTGGGATGGTGTCCCTGGTATGGGATGGGATGGGATGGGATGGGATGGGATGGCATGGGATAGGGTGGGATGGGATGGGATTGGATGGGATGGGGTGGGATGGGATGGGATTGGCTGCACTGGGTTGGGATGGGATGGGATCGATGGGATGGGATGGGATGGGATCCCTGGGATGGGATGGGATCCCTGGGATGGGATCCCTGGAATGTGATCCCTGAGATGGGATGCGATCCCTGGGATGGGATGGGATTGGATGGGATGGCATGGGTTGGGATGGGTTGGGAACACTGGGATGGGATGTTATGGGATCCCTGGGATGAGATGGGATGGGATTGGATCCCTGGGATGGGATGAGATGGGATCCCAGGGATGGGATCCCTGGATTGTGATAGCTCGTATGGGATGGGATCCCTGGGATGGGATGGGATCGCTGGGATGGGATGGGATGGGATTGGATGGGTTGGGATACCTGGGATGGGCTGGGATGGCATGGGATGGGATGGGATGGTATCCTTGGATGGGATGGAATGGGATCCCTGAGATGGGATGCGATCCCTGGGATGGGATCCCTGGGCTGGGATGGGATCCCTGGAATGGGATGGGATCCCTGGAATGGGATGGGATGGGATTCCTGGGATGGGAATGGATGGGATGGGATGGGATTGGATGGGATGGGATCACTGTGATAGGATGGGATCCCTGGGTTGGGATCCAATCCCTGGGATGGCATCCCTGGGATGGGATGGAATCTCTGGGATGGGATCCGTGGGGTGGGATGGGTTGGAATGGGATGGGATCCCTGGGATCGGATGGGATCCCTGGGATGGGATGGGATGGGATCCCTGGGTTGGGATGGGTTCCATGGGATGGGATCCCCGGGATGGGATGGGATGGGATGGGATGGGATCTCTGGGATTGAATCCCTGGGATGGGATGGGATCCCTGGGATGTTATGGGATCCGCGGGATGTGATGGGATGGGATTCCTGGGATGGGAATGGGTGGAGTGGGATGGGATGGGATGGGATGGGATGGGATGGGATCCCTGGGATGGGATGGGATCCCTGGGATGGGAAGGGATGGTATCCCTGCGATGGGATCGGTTGGGATGGGATCCCTGGGATGGGATGGAATACCTGGCATGAGATAGCAGGGATGATATGGGATGGGATGGGATGGGATGGGATGGGATGGGATGGGATCCCTGGGATGGGATACCTGGGATGGGATGGGATGGGATTGGATGGGATGGGATGGGATGGGATGGGATCCCTGGGATGGGATGTGATGCGATGGGATGGGATGGGATCCCTGGGATGGGATGGGATGCGATGGGATGGTATCCCTGGGATGGGTTAGGATGGGATTGGATGGAATGGGATGGGATCCCTGGGATGGGATGGGATCCCTGGGATGGGATGTGTTCACTGGGATGGGTTGGGATCCCTGGAATGGGATGGGATGGGATTCCTGGGATGGGATGGGATGGGATCCCTGGGATAGTATGGGATTCCTGCGTTGGGATCGAATCCCTGGGATGGCATCAGTGAGATGGGATGAGATCTCTAACATGGGATCCCTGGGATGGGATGGGATGGGATCCCTGGGATGTTATCCCTGGGATGGGATTGGATCCCTGGGATGGGATGGGATGGGATGGGATGGGATGGGATGGGATGGGATGGGATGGGATGGGATGGGATGGGATGGGATGGGATGGGATGGGATGGAATGGGATGGGATGGCATGGGATGGGATTCCTGGAATGGGATGGGATCCCTGGAATGGGATGGGATGGGATTCCTGGGATTGGAATGGATGGGATGGGATGGGATTGGATGGGATGGGATCACTGGGATGGGATGGGATCCCTGTGATGGGATGGGATGGGATCCCTGGGATGGGATTTGTTGGGATGGGATCCCTGGGATGGGATGGAATACCTGGGATGAGATCGCTGGGATGGGATGGGATGGGATGGGATCCCTGGACTGGGATGGGATCGGTTGGTATCCCTGGGATGGGATACATGGGATGGGATCGGATGTGATTGCATGGGATGGGATTGGATGGGATGGGATGGGCTAGAATGGGTTGGGATGGGATGGGATCAATGGGATGGGAGCGGAGGGGATGGGATGGGTTGGGATCCCTGGGATGGGATCCCTTGGACGGGATGTGATCCCTGGGATGGGATCCCTGGGATGGGATGGGATGGGATCGATGGGATGGGATGGGATGGGTTGGGATGGGTTGGGATAGGATAGGATCGCTGGGATTGGATCCCTGGGATGAGATGGGAACCCTGTGATGGGATCCCTGGGATGGGATGGGATGGGATGGGATGGGATGGGATGGGATGGGATGGGATGGGATGGGATGGGATGGAATGGGATGGGATGGAATGGAATGGGATGGGATGGGATTGGATTGGGTGGCATGGGTTGGGATGGGATTCGATGGGATGGGATGGGATCCCTGGGATGGGATCGGATGGGATGGGATGGGATCCCTGGGATGGAATCCCTGGGATAGGATGGGATCCCTGGGTTGGGATCGAATCCCTGGGATGTTATCCCTTGGATGGGATTGGATCCCTGGGATGGGATGGGATGGGATGGGATGGAATGGGATGGGATGTGATGGCATGGGATGGGATCCCTGGAATGGGATGGGATCCCTGGAATGGGATGGGATGGGATTCCTGGGATGGGAATGGATGGGATGGCATGGGTTGGGATGGGACTCGATGGGATGGGATCCCTGGGATGGGATCGGATGGGATGGGATGGGATCCCTGGGATGGAATCCCTGGGATAGGATGGGATCCCTGAGTTGGGATGGAATCCCTGGGATGGCATCCCTGGGATGGGATGGAATCTCTGGGATGGGATCCCTGGGATGGGATGGGATGGGTTGGAATGGGATGGGATCCCTGGGATGGGATGGGATCCCTGGGATGGGATGGGATGGGATCCCTGGGTTGGGATGGGTTCCATGGGATGGGATCCCTGGGATGGGATAGGATGGGATAGGATCTCTGGGATTGGATCCCTGGGATGAGATGGGATCCCTGGGATGGGATGGGATCCCTGTGATGGGATGGGATGGGATCCCTGGGATGGGATTTGTTGGGATGGGATCCCTGGGATGGGATGGAATACCTGGGATGAGATCGCTGGGATGGGATGGGATGGGATCCCTGGGATGGGATACATGGGATGGGATCGGATGTGATTGCATGGGATGGGATTGGATGGGATGGGATGGGCTAGAATGGGTTGGGATGGGATGGGATCAATGGGATGGGAGCGGAGGGGATGGGATGGGATGGGTTGGGATCCCTGGGATGGGATCCCTTGGATGGGATGTGATCCCTGGGATGGGATCCCTGGGATGGGATGGGATGGGATCGATGGGATGGGATGGGATGGGATGGGTTGGGATGGGTTGGGATGGGTTGGGATGGGATAGGATCGCTGGGATTGGATCCCTGGGATGAGATGGGAACCCTGTGATGGGATCCCTGGGATGGGATGGGATGGGATGGGATGGGATGGGATGGGATGGGATGGGATGGGATGGGATGGAATGGGATGGGATGGAATGGGATGGGATGGGATTGGATTGGATGGCATGGGTTGGGATGGGATTCGATGGGATGGGATGTGATCCCTGGGATGGGATCGGATGGGATGGGATGGGATCCCTGGGATGGAATCCCTGGGATAGGATGGGATCCCTGGGTTGGGATCGAATCCCTGGGATGTTATCCCTGGGATGGGATTGGATCCCTGGGATGGGATGGGATGGGATGGGATGGGATGGGATGGGATGGGATGTGATGGCATGGGATGGGATCCCTGGAATGGGATGGGATCCCTGGAATGGGATGGGATGGGATTCCTGGGATGGGAATGGATGGGATGGGATGGGATTGGATGGGATGGGATCCCTGTGATGGGATGGGATCCCTGTGATGGGATGGGATGGGATCCCTGTGATGGGATTTGTTGGGATGGGATCCCTGGGATGGGATGGAATACCTGGGATGAGATCACTGGGATGGGATGGGATCCCTGCGCTGGGATGGGATCGGATGGTATCCCTGGGTTGGGATACATGGGATGGGATCGGATGTGATTGCATGGGATGGGATTGGATGGGATGGGATGGGCTAGAATGGGTTGGGATGGGATGGGATCAATGGGATGGGAGCGGAGGGGATGGGATGGGGTGGGATGGGATGGGATGGGATGGGATGGGTTGGGATCCCTGGGATGGGATCCCTTGGATGGGATGTGATCCCTGGTATGGGATCCCTGGGATGGGATGGGATCGGATGGGATGGGATCGATGGGATGGGATGGGATGGGTTGGGATGGGTTGGGATGGGATAGGATCGCTGGGATTGGATCCCGGGGATGAGATGGGAACCCTGTGATGGGATCCCTGGGATGGGATGGGATCCCTGGGATGGGATCTCTGGGATCGGATGGTATCCATGGGATGGGATGGGTTGGGATGGGATGGAATCCCTGGGATGGGGACCAGGGGATGGGATGGGATCCCTGGTATGGGATCCCTGGGATGGGATGGGATGGGATGGGATGGGATGGGATGGGATGGGATCCCTGGGATGGGATGGGATCCCTGGGATGGGATCCCTGGAATGTGATCCCTGAGATGGGATGCGATCCCTGGGATGGGATGGGATTGGATGGGATGGCATGGGTTGGGATGTGTTGGGAACACTGGGATGGGATGTTATGGGATCCCTGGGATGAGATGGGATGGGATTGGATCCCTGGGATGGGATGAGATGGCATCCCAGGGATGGGATGGGATCGCTGGGATGGGATGGGATGGGATTGGATGGGTTGGGATACCTCGGATGGGCTGGGATGGCATGGGATGGGATGGGATGGTATCCTTGGATGGGATGGAATGGGATCCCTGAGATGGGATGCGATCCCTGGGATGGGATCCCTGGGCTGGGATGGGATCCCTGGAATGGGATGGGATCCCTGGAATGGGATGGGATGGGATTCCTGGGATGGGAATGGATGGGATGGGATGGGATTGGATGGGATGGGATGGGATCACTGTGATAGAATGGGATCCCTGGGTTGGGATCGAATCCCTGGGATGGCATCCCTGGGATGGGATGGAATCTCTGGGATGGGATCCCTGGGGTGGGATGGGTTGGAATGGGATGGGATCCCTGGGATCGGATGGGATCCCTGGGATGGGATTGCTGCCCGATACCCCAAACAGAACACAAACTAACAGAGTGTCAGTTTATGCGGTGCTTTATTCAGGGCCCGGGGAACCTGCGGACTAGCGTCCAAAGTCAGGGTCCCACAGTTCCCTTTTTCGTCAAGTTTTTTATACCTTTTTACAAAGTAGTCCACGTGCAGAGGTACGCATTCTTCAAGACAATACACATACATAAATCTTGTAGATATCATTCCTAAAAGTTATAAATTTTGCATGCTTGTCTATTCAAAACTATAGGCTACCCCCCTTTAATTCCCCCTTGCATGTTTTCCCATCACCAGAACCCTTTATTTATTATTATACTTTAGCCTTATCCTGAAAGTTTCTAGATGTTCTTATATGCTCCACTAAATTCTTTAATTATCTTTAATTATTGTTTCCACAGTCCCCAGCTCATTCCCAGGGCTGGTTCCCAGGGCCTGTCCGAGAACTGCAGTTTTCTAAGCCTTAGCATGACTACTACTATATCTACATTAGTCCTTTTTCTCATTATTTCGGTATCAACTCCCCCCTTTTGAGCATTCTTCAGATTTTCTGCAAGGATGCTCAATTCTTCAAGTTATGGTTTCTAAGTAGGATGGTGAGTCTTCTTTTCGAGTTGGCAGGATTACTTCTTTCCGGGTCAGTGCTCTCATAACACGTCGAGTATGAGTTCCTTCTCTGGCAATCATTCCTAAAAGACATCTGTACATAATCATGCATACTACAATAATCAATACAATCATTATTACATATTGTACAATTGATGATATCCAACCAGAGACTTGGATTCCTAGGGAGCTAAACAGTGCTCCTACCCAGTTATGTTCAGCTTCCTCCTGGACTTCATGCACTTTTGTTTCAATTTGTTCTAATTGACTTATGTCTTTTTCTACTTCTTCTGTGACATTTGGGATATGTACGCAGCAATGGTCAACCTTTCCTTGGAGGTACCCACAGACTCCATGTTCTTTTAATAAAAGCAAATCTAATGCCATTCTATTTTGAATTGTCATTCTTGTCGTTGCCTGCAACTGTAAGTTTAGATCCCTAAATCCTTTCTTTGTAACTGCGGCTAGCCTCTCAGTTTGTCCTACTAATTTGTACAGCATCTCCCGGTTTCTATATGTAGAAATTGGTGCAAACAAGGACTCCAATACCCATCCAAATTTAACTCCTGATGAGGGTTCATGCCATTCATCTTCATTTTCCCAATCCTAGTTCTTCTGCCACTTCATTTGTTTCTCTCTTTGTTCGTGACTGCATCTCTTTCTGCGTTAATTTAGACTGTTTCCAAAAAGGGCAAAGTGTAGGGACTCCTAAAGTAATCTGTGTGACCGGGCCATTAATAGGCATATGAGTAGTCCACTGTCCGTGCCCCATTACCCACACTGAATGCCCTGGACTCCTGATGGTAGTCGTCTGACAATCTTTCCATGCCCCTTTTATTTCACCTGTTATTGTATGATTATACCTTTGACATTCACAGCCCCATTTTAATAGTATCCGTACTGGCACTAAACCAATTTGGGATTCAGGGGTATCACAGGTGATGATTTTGCTACAATTCCAGCTAGGTGTGAGGGTCACTCGATCCCGTCTTACTGTTTCAGTTCCTAACACTCCTAAATGTCCTTGCTCTCTCTGGCCTGACCATTCGACACACCAATGTACTGGTCCTATGTAACTGTAAGGTTCTAACAAACTAGGACCCCAAATCGTTTTCCAATGTTCCCATTCTTCCTTCCCTTCTTGACATACTATCTCATAAGAAAATTCTGTGACTGGTTTTTGTCTTTTTTTGTCTTATGTCATAAGTACACCATCCTACATTCTTGAACCGTCCAATTCTTGTAAAAACTGGATTTAGTAATTTTAGGCACTCACTCTTTTGTCCCGGTGTTGACCATTTCCCTCGAACTGTATAGGTTTCCTCTATCATCTTAGTATGATTCCGTACTTCTTTATTACATCTTTTTGTCCCATTTATAGTTACTGGAGGCATTTCCCCAACGGGAATGATGCCCCATGGTATTGGATCTCCCGCCGCTTTAGGTAAAGGTAAACATGCAGTGATGGACGTAGTATTTTGTACTTGTCCAAAATCCCTAACTAATCCCACTATTAAATTTTCTTGTCCCAATTCTTGTTGTGTTTTTCCAGCTTCTGTCACCTGCCATGTTCTCCCATTCTCTTTTAGAATACCTACATTTATGTTCCCATAATCAAAACTTTCTCTAATCCGCACAATGCATGAGAATTGTCCTACCTGATCAGCTTGCATATGAGATATTGTCAATGTGGTGTTACCTCTTTGCTGTTCCATATCCCAAAGTGTCACAATTCCTTCTGTAAATACCTCGTCTGTGGTGATTTTGTCTCCAGGCTGCATGTACTTCTTTTAATCCAGTTCTCTGGTTGTCAGAAAACAAACAGGTTAAATTTACTCCCGCACCCTCAGGCACCATTACATCTGGCTCCGGAACTGTAATTTTAACAAACGCTTCTCCCACCTGCATTATACAGACTAATGTTAAAAGAACTAAGGCCTTGCCCTGAACACCAGCTTTGTTGCTGACAGAGGCTGTACTTCCCATCTTGACGGGACCTTCTTGATTCGAGTGTAGTGAATCCAGTTTTCGATCCCTTGGACTTTCACTGCCGTGTAGGTAGTCATGATCACCTGGTGAGGACCGTCCCATACTTCTTTCAAGGGTTCCGTATTCCAGTTTTTCACATATACTTGATCTCCTGGCTGTATGTCATGGACAGGATTCTCCAAGGGCAGAGGCCGGTTCCACTGCAATGCTCCTCGCAGCGCTGTAAGGACTTTATTTAAAGACAAAATGTAACTCAACAATACTTGATCTCCTACTAAGTGAGGGTCCCCTTTGTAGGTTGTAGCATGATATGGTTTGCCATACAAAATTTCGTATGGACTTACTCCTATCCTTTCTCTGGGTTTAATCCTGATTCTTAGCAGGGCTAGAGGTAGTCCCTGAGGCCACTGTATCTTCGCTTCCTGACAAATTTTCTTAATTTGCCCTTTTAATGTCTGATTCATCCGTTCCACTTGGCCACTAGATTGTGGTCTCCAGGGCGTATGGAGATTCCAAACTATCCCTAACACTCTGGCTACCTCTTGGACTACTCTAGCTACAAAGTGAGGTCCTCTATCTGAGGACATTCCTAATGGGATTCCAAATCTAGGCATGATTTCCCGTAGTAAAGTTTTAATTACTTCCTTTGCTTGGTTAGTCCTGCATGGGAAGGCTTCTGGCCACCCTGAAAAGGTACACACATACACCAGTAAATAACGGTACCCTTGTGCTTTTGGTAGCTCTGAGAAATCTATTTGCCAATAGTCTCCTGGTTGCGGCCCCACTTGTAACTTTCCTAGTTGTATCTGCCTTCGTGTCACTGGGTTATTTTTAATACAGACTGGACACATGGCGTTAATCCGCTTTGCCATTGTTAACATCCGATTGGAAATTATCTCACGTTTTAAAAACTGTACCAATGCGTCTGCTCCCCAATGGCACTTGTTATGTTCGATTTCTAAAATTGTTTTCATTACTTTTGTTGGCAATACAACCTGACCTTCAGCTGTGACATACCATCCTTTTTCATTCTTCTGGGCCTGAACAAATTGAGCAAGCTTCTCATCTTCATGTGTATACCATGGTTTCTGCTCAAGAAAAGAAGTGGCAGGGTTAATTCGCACTGGCAATAAAGCTAATTGTGTCCATACCTCTCGAGCAACCTGTTTGGCAACTCTGTCAGCCAGCTGGTTTCCTTGGAACGCTTTTCCCTCTTCCTTTTGATGTCCTTTTACATGCATCACTGCTACGGCCTGAGGTTTATGCACTGCTTCCAATAGTGCTAATATTTGTTCTTTGTGCTTAATTTCTGATCCTTGAGAATTCAACAGTCCTCTTTCTTTCCACAGTGCTCCATGTACATGTATTACTCCAAAGGCATATTTTGAATCAGTCCAAATGTTTACTCTTTTCCCCTGACTCAATTCTAAGGCTCTTACCAGAGCTTGTATCTCGGCTTTCTGGGCTGAAGTTCCCGGGGTTAAAGCTCGAGCTTCTATTATTTGTGTCAAAGTGACTACTGCATATCCCGCATACCTGATTCCGTTTTCCACAAAGCTGGATCCATCTGTAAACAGTTCCCATTCCGGATTTTCCAAAGGCTCATCTTTCAGGTCCTTCCGGCTGGCATATACCTGTTCAATGATTTCTACGCAATCATGTGTCAATTCGCCTCCTTCTTCCTGGCTGCTGCTCCTAAGAAATTCTGCTGGATTAAGATGATTGGTTATTTTTAATTCAATGTCATCCTGTTCTCAGAGGAGTGCCTGATATTGTAACATGCGACTCGACGAGAGCCAATGCCCCCCTTTTTGTTCCAAAACTGCAATGACCATATGGGGAACAAATACTTCCATCCTTTTTCCCAAAGTCAATTTTCTGGCTTCTCGAATTAGGAGCACTGTTGCTGCCACAGCCCTAAGACAACTGGGCCATCCGGCACTTACAGAGTCTAGCTGCTTTGAGAAGTACCCCACCGGGCGTTTCCATGAGCCCAATTTTTGGGTGAGAACCCCTATTGCCAGTCTCTGTCTTTCATTTACGTATAGTTGAAAAGGTTTTGTGAGATCTGGCAATCCTAGTGCTGGGGCTTCCTTTAAAGCTTGTTTCAGACTCTGAAATGCCTTTTCTTGTGTTTGTCCCCACTGAAACACAGGGCTTTTGGCTGCTTCATACAAGGGTTTTGCTTTTAGTCCAAATTCCGGAATCCACAAGCGGCACCACCCTATCATGCCCAAAAAGGATCTTAACTCTTGTGGATTTCGTGGTGTGGGTATGGTGCAAATTGCTTGTACTCGATTGATTCCTAACTTTCGCACCCCTTGTGAAATTTCGCAGCCTAAGTAAATCACTTGGGTTCTTACCAGCTGAGCTTTTTCTCTCGATACTCGGTATCCAGCTTGTCCCAGCATATTAAGTAATTCAATGGTGAGTCTAAGGCAAACATCCTTTTCTGCGGAGGCTATAAAGATATCATCAACATATTGTAGGAGAACATATAAAAAAGGTGATTCTTTTACCTGAGTCATCTTCCATTCCTCTAACTCTCGAGCCAATTGATTTCCAAAAATAGTTGGTGAGTTTTTGAATCCTTGTGGTAGACGCGTCCAGGTGAGCTGCTTCTTGCATCCCGTGTCTGGGTTCTCCCACTCAAAAGCAAAGTATTTCCTACTTTCAAGTGCCAAGGGGATACAGAAAAATGCATCTTTCAAATCAATCACTGTGAACCACTTAAACTTTTCCGACACAGCTGTCAACAATGTATACGGATTAGCTACTACTGGGTGTATATCTTTAATGATATTATTAATTGCTCTTAAATCTTGAACTAATCTATACTTACCGTTTGGCTTTCTAACTGGGAATATCGGAGTATTGAATTCTGACTCACATTCCTGTAAAATTCCTAAGCTAAGAAATTGTTCAATCATAGGTGCTATTCCTATTCGTGCTTCCAATTTCAAAGGATATTGTTTTACCCTTACTGGGGAGGCTCCTTCTTTTAGTTCTATTACAACCGGTTGTGCCGCTTTTGATTTTCCAGGTACTCCTGTTTCCCATACCCATGGTACTACAGCTTGCTCTATTTCTTGTGGTATTTCTACTGCTTCTACTTCTTTCACTACAAACAGCTTAGCAATATTCTCCTCGGGAAATTCCAATCTTACTCCACCTTTTTCAAATATTATCTTTGCTTCTAACATTGACAATAAATCCCTCCCAAATAGTGATTCTGGGCTATTTGGCATATATAAAAATCGATGGTCAAATTCCTTCCCCCCAAATTTTATATCTAATGGCCGCAAAAATGTTCGTTCCTCAACTTGTCCCGTAACTCCCACTACTTGAATAGTAGAATCACTCAAAGGTCCTATCTTAGTGTTGACAGCTGAAAATGATGCCCCAGTATCTACTCTAAATTCTAACGGTTCCCCATCTACTTCCATTATTACCTTTAAATCCTGGTCTAGTCAGCTCTGATTCTGGTAATTCCCATCATCATAAAGGCCTGGGCGGCACCTTGTGGATTTCCCGGGAAAGCACCTGTATTATTCATCAGTCCCTGATTTCCATCCCCACTGGCTATAATTCCTCCCCCAAAACCCATTCCTTGGTTGAGAGGACACTCATTTTTCCAATGTCCTCTATTTTTACATAGAGCACATTGATCTATCCCCAGCTGCATTCTTCCTCTTCCCATATTCAATTGTCCCATGAGTCCTCCCGCCCCCATTGGCATTTCCCCCTTTGCTATTCCTCTACCCCTTCCTCGTCCACGTCCACGACTCCCTCCTCTCATATTATTTCCAGCCACTTGCTGTAACACCGCTAACATAGTAGCCTGTTGTTTCCTGGCCGTTTCTTTTTCCCTGTTATTATATACCTTCCACGCAACTTCCAATAGTTTATCTAAATTCCGAGTATCTTCTCCCTCCAATTTTTGTAATTTCTTTCTAATATCTTCCTGGGACTGCCCCATAAAAATTAATGCTAGCTGTAATTTTCCCGATTCTCCCTCAACTTCTAAATTAGTGTATCTACGAGCTGTCTCATTAAGCCGCTCTAAAAAGGTTGATGGAGACTCATTCTTTTCCTGTCTGACCGAATATAACTTAGACCAATTCAAAGTTTTTGGTATTCCATTCCGTATTCCTTCTGTTAACAAATCCTGATAAGCTTTAAGTCTCCGAGACCCGCCCGTCGAGTTGGGATCCCACTCCGGATCTTCCCTAGGCACTAAGTCATTTACTGTACCATCCGCAAGCCGCAACCTAATCATTTCCCGTGCTTTCTCTGTCATGGCTTTAAACACCATTTCCTTTTCAGTAGAATCCATTATTGTGTCTAACAGAACTTGTAAATCATTCCAATCTGGGTTCTGAGTCTTAATTACCATTTTTACCACCCGCGCAGTTCGTTCAGGATCCTCCCGATATGCCCCCGCTGATTGTTTCCAAATTAGCAAATCATTCGGAGAAAAGGGAACTTTCACTATGACCCGTTCCCCCTGCGGCCCGACTGCTTCACGAAGCGGAACCATTAAATGAGCACCTTCTCTTTCTGCCACCCCTTACATCCTTCACAAAGGTTTAATGTTTTCAAAACCATGATCCCACACTCCTTTTGCCACTCTGGTTTATCTTTCAAATAATAAAAGAGGTCTAGGTACGGTATTTCATCCCATTTTTCATTACTTTGCAGGAAATGCATCAAAGGTGTAATAATGTCAGGATTCAGTGTACCGTTCCTAGGCCATTGCATACCATCGGGTTCATATAAAGGCCATACATGATTACAGAAATCAATCAATTTCCTTTTACTTAATTCTTGACCAAAGTTCCCCGCATTCCAGTGTTGTAATAAACAGCCCAATGGTGAATCGTCCGGGATTTCCATCCCGGAACTTGCTAGAGTCTTAAACGTTTTTTTTTTTTTTCTTTTTTTTTTTAGCACAATACACACCACACACAACACTCACACCCTTTCCAATACACACCACACACAACACTCACACCCTTTACACTCACACCCTTTCCACAAATCTTGCCTTTCTCGTCTCTGCGAGTGGCAAGTGCTGAACCTGCGCAGTCACTGCTGCGTCTGACGGTCAGCGCCTAGGCTTTTTCCACAACCTTAAAGACGTCTGTGACCCCCGTGCGGAAACGCCGTTCCGACTTAATCGGCAGGCCCCCCTTTCCCTCGATAAAAGGAATAAAGCACCTTCGGGCTTACCTCCTGGTCGTCCGTCAGGCGCGGGGTCGGGCACGGGTTGATGTCCTCCCCAGAAATCACATAGTGCCGGCGTGGAGTGGATCAGCTCGCGAACCGCCCCTGCCGCCTCCGGAGTCCCATCTGGGTCGCCAGAAAACTGCTGCCCGATACCCCAAACAGAACACAAACTAACAGAGTGTCAGTTTATGCGGTGCTTTATTCAGGGCCCGGGGAACCTGCGGACTAGCGTCCAAAGTCAGGGTCCCACAGTTCCCTTTTTCGTCAAGTTTTTTATACCTTTTTACAAAGTAGTCCACGTGCAGAGGTACGCATTCTTCAAGACAATACACATACATAAATCTTGTAGATATCATTCCTAAAAGTTATAAATTTTGCATGCTTGTCTATTCAAAACTATAGGCTACCCCCCTTTAATTCCCCCTTGCATGTTTTCCCATCACCAGAACCCTTTATTTATTATTATACTTTAGCCTTATCCTGAAAGTTTCTAGATGTTCTTATATGCTCCACTAAATTCTTTAATTATCTTTAATTATTGTTTCCACAGTCCCCAGCTCATTCCCAGGGCTGGTTCCCAGGGCCTGTCCGAGAACTGCAGTTTTCTAAGCCTTAGCATGACTACTACTATATCTACATTAGTCCTTTTTCTCATTATTTCGGTATCAGGATGGGATGGGATCCCTGAGTTGGGATGGGTTCCATGGGATGGGATCCCCGGGATGGGATGGGATGGGATGGGATGGGATGGGATGGGATGGGATAGGATCTCTGGGATTGAATCCCTGGGATGGGATGGGATCCCTGGGATGTTATGGGATCCGCGGGATGTGATGGGATGGGATTCCTGGGATGGGAATGGGTGGGGTGGGATGGGATGGGATGGGATTGATGGGATCCCTGGGATGGGATGTGATCCCTGTGATGGGAAGGGATGGTATCCCTGCGATGGGATCGGTTGGGATGGGATCCCTGGGATGGGATGGAATACCTGGCATGAGATAGCAGGGATGATATGGGATGGGATGGGATGGGATGGGATGGGATGGGATGGGATGGGATGGGATCCCTGGGATGGGATACCTGGGATGGGATGGGATGGGATTGGATGGGATGGGATGGGATGGGATGGGATCCCTGGGATGGGATGGGATGCGATGGGATGGGATGGGATCCCTGGGATGGGATGGGATTCCTGGGATGGTATCCCTGGGATGGGTTAGGATGGGATTGGATGGAATGGGATGGGATCCCTGGGATGGGATGGGATCCCTGGGATGGGATGTGTTCACTGGGATGGGTTGGGATCCCTGGAATGGGATGTGATCCCTGGGATGGGATCCCTGGGATGGGATGGGATGGGATGGGATGGGATCGATGGGATGGGATGGGATGGGATGGGTTGGGATGGGTTGGGATGGGATAGGATCGCTGGGATTGGATCCCTGGGATGAGATGGGAACCCTGTGATGGGATCCCTGGGATGGGATGGGATGGGATGGGATGGGATGGGATGGGATGGGATGGAATGGGATGGGATGGGATTGGATTGGATGGCATGGGTTGGGATGGGATTCGATGGGATGGGATGGGATCCCTGGGATGGGATTGGATGGGATGGGATGGGATCCCTGGGATGGAATCCCTGGGATAGGATGGGATCCCTGGGTTGGGATCGAATCCCTGGGATGTTATCCCTGGGATGGGATTGGATCCCTGGTGGGATGGGATGGGATGGGATGGGATGGGATGGGATGGGATGTGATGGCATGGGATGGGATCCCTGGAATGGGATGGGATGGGATTCCTGGGATGGGAATGGATGGGATGGGATGGGATTGGATGGGATGGGATCCCTGTGATGGGATGGGATCCCTGTGATGGGATGGGATGGGATCCCTGTGATGGGGTTTGTTGGGATGGGATCCCTGGGATGGGATGGAATACCTGGGATGAGATCGCTGGGATGGGATGGGATGGGATCCCTGGAATGGGATGGGATCCCTGTGATGGGATGAGATGGTATCCCAGCGATGGGATTGGTTGGGATGGGATCCCTGGGATGGGATGGAATACCTGGCATGAGATAGCAGGGATGATATGGGATGGGATGGGATGGGATGGGATGGGATGGGATGGGATGGGATGGGATGGGATGGGATGGGATGGGATGGGATTGGATGGGATGGGATGGGATCCCTGGGATGGGATACCTGGGGTGGGATGGGATGGGATTGGATGTGATCCCTGGGATGGGATGGGATGCGATGGGATGGGATCCCTGGGATGGGATCCCTGGGATGGGATGGGATCCCTGGGATGGGATGTGTTCACTGGGATGGGATGGGATCCCTGGAATGGGATGGGATGGGATTCCTGGGATGGGATGGGATCCCTGGGATAGTATGGGATTCCTGCGTTGGGATCGAATCCCTGGGATGGCATCCGTGAGATGGGATGAGATCTCTAACATGGGATCCCTGGGATGGGATGTGATCCCTGGGATGAGATGGGATGGGATGGAATGGGATGGGATCCCTGGGATGGGATCCCTGGGATGGGATCCCTGGGGTGTTATCCCTGGGATGGGATGGGATCCCTGGGATGGGATGGGATGGGATGGGAAGGGATGGGATCCATGGGAAGGGATGGGTTGGGATGGGTTGGGAACCGTTGGATGGGATCTTATGGGATCCCGGGGATGAGATGGGATGGGATTGGATCCCTGGGATGGGATGAGATGTGATGCTAGGGATGGGATCCCTGGAATGTGATCCCTCGTATGGGATGGGATCCGTGGGATGGGATGGAATCCCTGGGATGGGATGCCGGGGATGGAATGGAATGGGATGGGATCCCTGGGATGGGATCCCTGTGATGGTATCCCTGGGATGGGATGGGATGGGATGGGATGGGATGGGATGGGATGGGATCACTGGGATGGGATGGGATCCATGGGATGGGATGGGTTGGGATTGGATTGGATCCCTGGGATGGGATGGAATGTGATGGGGTGGGATGGGATGGGTTGGGATGGGATGGGATCCCTGGGATGGGATGGGATGGGATGGGATGGGATGGGATGGGATGGGATCCCTGGGATGGGAACAGATGAAATGGGATCCCTGGGATGGGATGGAATCCCTGGGATGGGATAGCTGGGATGGGATGGGATCCCTGGGATGGGATGGCCTCCCTGGGATGGGATCCATGGGATGGGTTACTTGGGATGGGATAGGATCCCTGGGATGGGAGAGGATGGGATGGGATATGTTGGGATGGGATGGGATCCCTGGGATGGGATGGGATCCCTGGGATGGGATCCCTGGAATGTGATCCCTCGTATGGGATGGGATCACTGGGATGGGATGGAATCCCTGGGATGGGATCCCTGGGATGGGATGGGATCCCTGGGATGTTATGGGATCCGTGGGATGTGATGGGATGGGATTCCTGGGATGGGAATGGGTGGGATGGGATGGGATCACTGGGATGCGATGGAATCCCTGGGACGAGATCGCTGGGATGGGATGTGATGGGATGGGATGGGATGGGATGGGATCCCTGCGATGGGATGGGATGGGATGGGATGGGATCCCTGGGATGGGATCGGATGGGATGCCTGGGATGGGATGGGATGGGATCCGTGGGATGGGATGTGATCCCTGGGATGGGATGGGGTGAGATGGGATGGGATGGGATGGGATCCCTGGGATTGGATGGGATGGGATGGGATGGGATGGGATGGGATGGGTTGGGATGGGATGGGATTGGATGGGATTGGTTGGGATGGTATGGTATCCCTGGGATGGTGTCCCTGGGATGGGATGGGATGGGATGGGATGGCATGGGATGGGGTGGGATGGGATGGGATTGGATGGGATGGGGTGGGATGGGATGGGATTGGCTACACTGGGTTGGGATGGGATGGGATCGATGGGATGGGATGGGATGGAATGGGATCCCTGGGATGGTACGGAATGGGATCCCTGGGATGGGATGGGATACCTGGTATGGGATCCCTAGGATGGGATGGGATGGGATGCGATGGGATAGGATGGGATGCGATGGGATAGGATGGGATGGGATGGGGTAGGATGGGACGGGATCCCTGGGATGGGATGGGATCCCTGGCATGGGATCTCTGGGATCGGATGGTATCCATGGGATGGGATGCGTTGGGATAGGATGGAATCCCTGGGATGGGGACCAGGGGATGGGATGGGATCCCTGGGATGGGATCCCTGGGATGGGATGAGATGGGATCCCTGGGATGGGATGGGATCCCTGGGATGGGATCGAATCCCTGGGATGGCATCCCTGGGATGGGATGGAATCTCTGGGATGGGATCCCTGGGATGGGATGGGATGTGTTGGAATGGGATGGGATCCCTGGGTTGGGATGGGTTCCATGCGATGGGATCCCTGGGATGGGATGGGATGGGATGGGATCCCTGGGATGGGATGGGATGGGATGGGATGGGATGGGATGGAATGGGATGGGATCGGGTGGGATGGGATTGGTTGGGATGGGATGCGATCCCTGGGATGGTATGGGATGGGATGGGATGGGATCCCTGGGAAGGGATGGGATCCATGGGATGGGATGGGATGGGTTGGGATGGGATTGGATCCCTGGGATGGGATGGAATCCCTGGGATGGGATCCCTGGGATAGGATGGGATCCCAGGGTTGGGATCGAATCCCGGGGATGGCATCCCTGGGATGGGATGGAATCTCTGGGATGGGATCCCTTGGATGGGATGGGATGGGATGGGATCCCTGGGATGGGATGGGATGGGATGGGATGGGATGGGATGGGATGGGATGGAATGGGATGGGATCGGGTGGGATGGGATTGGTTGGGATGGGATGCGATCCCTGGGATGGTATGGGATGGGATGGGATGGGATCCCTGGGATGGGATGGGATCCATGGGATGGGATGGGTTGGGATGGGATGGGATCCCTGGGATAGGATGGAATGTGATGGGGTGGGATGGGATGGGTTGGGATGGGATGGGATCCCTGGGATGGGATGGGATGGGATGGGATGGGATGGGATGGGATCCCTGGGATGGGAACAGATGAAATGGGATCCCTGGGATGGGATGGAATCCCTGGGATGGGATGGGATGGGATGGGATGTGATGGGATGGGATGGGATCACTGGGATGGGTTGGGATCCCTGGGATGGGATGGCCTCCCTGGGATGGGATCCATGGGATGGGTTACTTGGGATGGGATAGGATCCCTGGGATGGGAGAGGATGGGATGGGATATGTTGGGATGGGATGGGATCATTGGGATGGGATGGGATCCCTGGGATGGGATCCCTGGAATGTGATCCCTCGTATGGGATGGGATCACTGGGATGGGATGGAATCCCTGGGATGGGATCCCTGGGATGGGATGGGATGGGATGGGATCCCTGGGATGTTATGGGATCCGTGGGATGTGATGGGATGGGATTCCTGGGATGGGAATGGGTGGGATGGGATGGGATCACTGGGATGCGATGGAATCCCTGGGACGAGATCGCTGGGATGGGATGTGATGGGATGGGATGGGATGGGATGGGATGGGATCCCTGCGATGGGATGGGATGGTATGGGATGGGATCCCTGGGATGGGATCGGATGGGATGCCTGGGATGGGATGGGATGGGATCCGTGTGATGGGATGTGACCCCTGGGATGGGATGGGGTGAGATGGGATGGGATGGGATCCCTGGGATTGGATGGGATGGGATGGGATGGGATGGGATGGGATTGGATGGGATGGGTTGGGATGGTATGGTATCCCTGGGATGGTGTCCCTGGGATGGGATGGTGTCCCTGGGATGGGATGGGATGGGATGGCATGGGATGGGGTGGGATGGGATGGGATTGGATGGGATGGGGTGGGATGGGATGGGATTGGCTACACTGGGTTGGGATGGGATCGATGGGATGGGATGGGATGGAATGGGATCCCTGGGATGGTACGGAATGGGATCCCTGGGATGGGATGGGATACCTGGTATGGGATCCCTAGGATGGGATGGGATGGGATGGGATGGGATGCGATGGGATAGGATGGGATGGGATGCGATGGGATAGGATGGGATGGGATGGGGTAGGATGGGATGGGATCCCTGGGATGGGATGGGATCCCTGGGATGGGATCTCTGGGATCGGATGGTATCCATGGGATGGGATGCGTTGGGATGGGATGGAATCCCTGGGATGGGGACCAGGGGATGGGATGGGATCCCTGGGATGTGATCCCTGGGATGGGATGGGATCCATGGGATGGGATGGAATCCCTGGGATGGGATCCCTGGGATAGGATGGGATCCCTCGGTTGGGATCGAATCCCTGGGATGGCATCCCTGGGATGGGATGGAATCTCTGGGATGGGATCCCTGGGATGGGATGGGATGGGTTGGAATGGGATGGGATCCCTGGGTTGGGATGGGTTCCATGCGATGGGATCCCTGGGATGGGATGGGATGGGATGGGATGGGATGGGATCCCTGGGATGGGATGGGATGGGATGGAATGGGATGGGATCGGGTGGGATGGGATTGGTTGGGATGGGATGGGATCCCTGGGATGGTATGGGATCCCTGGGATGGGATGGTATCCATGGGATGGGATGGGTTGGGATGGGATTGGATCCCTGGGATAGGATGGAATGTGATGGGGTGGGATGGGATGGGATGGGTTGGGATGGGATGGGATCCCTGGGATGGGATGGGATGGGATGGGATGGGTTGGGATGGGATGGAATCCCTGGGATGGGGACCCGGGGATGGGATGGGATCCCTGGTATGGGATCCCTGGGATGGGATGGGATGGGATTCCTGGGATGGGATGGGATGGGATCCCTGGGATGGGATCCCTGGAATGTGATCCCTGGGATGGGATGGGATCCCTGGGATGGGATGGAATCCCTGGGATGGGATCCCTGGGATAGGATGGGATCCCTGGGTTGGGATCGAATCCCTGGGATGGCATCCCTGGGATCGGATGGAATCTCTGGGATGGGATCCCTGGGATGGGATGGGTTGGAATGGGATGGGATCCCTGGGTTGGGATGGGTTCCATGGGATGGGATCCCTGGGATGGGTTTGGATGGGATGGGATGGGATGGGATGGGATGGGATCCCTGGGATGGGATGGGATGGGATCCCTGGGATGGGATGGGATGGGATGGGATGGGATGGGATGGGATCCCTTGGATGGGATCGGATGGGATGCCTGGGATGGGATGGGATGGGATGGGATCCCTGGGATTGGTTGGGATCCCTGGGATTGGATGGGATGGGATCCCTGGGTTGGGATGGGTTCCATGGGATGGGATCCCTGGGATGGGATGGGATGGGATCCCTGGGTTGCGATGGGTTCCATGGGATGGGATCCCTGGGATGGGATGGGATGGGATGGGATGGGATGGGATGGGATGGGATGGGGTGGGATGGGATGGGATCCCTGCGATGGGATGGGATGGTATGGGATGGGATCCCTGGGATGGGATCGGATGGGATGCCTGGGATGGGATGGGATGGGATGGGATGGGATCCGTGGGATGGGATGTGATCCCTGGGATGGGATGGGGTGAGATGGGATGGGATGCGATGGGATCCCTGGGATTGGATGGGATGGGATGGGATGGGATGGGATGGGTTGGGATGGGATGGGATGGGATTGGATGGGATGGGTTGGGATGGTATGGTATCCCTGGGATGGTGTCCCTGGGATGGGATGGGATGGGATGGGATGGGATGGGATGGGATGGGATGGGATGGGATGGGATGGGATGGGATGGCATGGGATGGGGTGGGATGGGATGGGACTGGATGGGATGGGGTGGGATGGGATGGGATTGGCTACACTGGGTTGGGATGGGATCGATGGGATGGGATGGGATGGAATGGGATCCCTGGGATGGTACGGAATGGGATCCCTGGGATGGGATGGGATACCTGGTATGGGATCCCTAGGATGGGATGGGATGGGATGCGATGGGATAGGATGGGATGGGATGCGATGGGATAGGATGGGATGGGATGGGATGGGGTAGGATGGGATGGGATCCCTGGGATGGGATGGGATCCCTGGGATGGGATCTCTGGGATCGGATGGTATCCATGGGATGGGATGGGTTGGGATGGGATGGAATCCCTGGGATGGGGACCAGGGGATGGGATGGGATCCCTGGTATGGGATCCCTGGGATGGGATGGGATGGGATGGGATGGGATGGGATGGGATCCCTGGGATGGGATGGGATCCCTGGGATGGGATGGGATCCCTGGGATGGGATCCCTGGAATGTGATCCCTGAGATGGGATGCGATCCCTGGGATGGGATGGGATTGGATGGGATGGCATGGGTTGGGATGGGTTGGGAACACTGGGATGGGATGTTATGGGATCCCTGGGATGAGTTGGGATGGGATGGGATCCCTGGGATGGGATGGGATCGCTGGGATGGGATCCCTGGGATGGGATGGGATGGAATGGGATGGGATGGGATGGGTGGGATCCCTGGGATGGGATGGGATCCCTGGGATGGGATCGGATGGGATGGGATGGGTTGGGATGGGTTGGGATGGGATAGGATATCTGGGATTGGATCCCTGGGATGAGATGGGAACCCTGGGATGGGATCCCTGGGGTGGGATGGGATGGGATGGGATGGGATGGGATGGGATGGGATGGAATGGGATGGGATGGAATGGAATGGGATGGGATGGGATTGGATTGGATGGCATGGGTTGGGATGGGATTCGATGGGATGGGATGGGATCCCTGGGATGGGATCGGATGGGATGGGATGGGATCCCTGGGATGGAATTCCTGGGATAGGATGGGATCCCTGGGTTGGGATCGAATCCCTGGGATGTTATCCCTGGGATGGGATTGGATCCCTGGGATGGGATGGGATGGGATGGGATGGAATGGGATGGGATGTGATGGCATGGGATGGGATGGGATCCCTGGAATGGGATGGGATCCCTGGGATGGGATGGGATTCCTGGGATGGGAATGGATGGGATGGGATGGGATTGGATGGGATGGGATCCCTGTGATGGGATGGGATCCCTGTGATGGGATGGGATGGGATCCCTGTGATGGGATTTGTTGGGATGGGATCCCTGGGATGGGATGGAATCCCTGGGATGGGATCCCTGGGATGGGATGGGATGGGATCCCTGGGATGTTATGGGATCCGTGGGATGTGATGGGATGGGATTCCTGGGATGGGAATGGGTGGGATGGGATGGGATGGGATGGGATCCATGGGATGGGATGTGATCCCTGGGATGGGATGGGGTGAGATGGGATGGGATGGGATGGGATCCCTGGGATTGGATGGGATGGGATTGGATGGGATGGGTTGGGATGGGATGGGATTGGATGGGATGGGTTGGGATGGTATGGTATCCCTGGGATGGTGTCCCTGGGATGGGATGGGATGGGATGGGATGGGGTGGGATGGGATGGGATTGGATGGGATGGGGTGGGATGGGATGGGATTGGCTACAATGGATTGGGATGGGATGTGATCGATGGGATGGGATGGGATGGGATGGGATGGAATGGGATCCCTGGGATGGTACGGAATGGGATCCCTGGGATGGGATGGGATACCTGGTATGGGATCCCTAGGATGGGATGGGATGCGATGGGATGCGATGGGATAGGATGGGATGGGATGCGGTAGGATGGGATGGGATCCCTGGGATGGGATCCCTGGGATGGGATCTCAGGGATCGGATGGTATCCATGGGATGGGATGGGTTGGGATGGGTTGGGATGGGATGGAATCCCTGGGATGGGGACCCGGGGATGGGATGGGGTCCCTGGTATGGGATCCCTGGTATGGGATGGGATGGGATGGGATGGGATGGGATGGGATGGGATGGGATCCCTGGGATGGGACGGGATCCCTGGGATGGGATCCCTGGAATGTGATCCCTGGGATGGGATGGGATCCCTGGGATGGGATGGAATCCCTGGGAAGGGATCCCTGGGATAGGATGGGATCCCTGGGTTGGGATCGAATCCCTGGGATGGCATCCCTGGGATGGGATGGAATCTCTGGGATCGATCCCTGGGATGGGATGGGATGGGTTGGAATGGGATGGGATCCCTGGGTTGGGATGGGTTCCATGGGATGGGATCCCTGGGATGGGATGGGATGGGATGGGATGGGATGGGATGGGATGGGATCCCTGGGATGGGATGGGATGGGATGGGATCCCTTGGATAGGATCGGATTGGATGCCTGGGATGGGATGGGATGGGATCCGTGGGATGGGATGTGATCCCTGGGATGGGATGGGTTGAGATGGGATGGGATGGGATGGGATGGGATGGGATGGGATGGGATCCCTGGGATTGGATGGGATGGGATCCCTGGGATTGGATGGGATGGGATCCCTGGGTTAGGATTGGTTGGGATGGTATACCTGGGATGGGATGGAATCCCTGGGATGAGATCGCTGGGATGGGATGTGATGGGATGGGATGGGATGGGATGGGATCCCTGCGATGGGATGGGATGGGATGGGATGGGGTTGGATGTGATGGGATGGGATGGGATGGGATGAAATAGGATCCCTGGGATGGGATGGGATGCCTGGTATGGGATCCCTAGGATGGGATGGGATGGGATAGGATGGGATGGGATGGGGTATGATGGGATGCGATGGGTTGGGATGGGATGGGATCCCTTGGATGGGATGGGATCCCTGGGATAGGATGGAATGTGATGGGGTGGGATGGGATGGGTTGGGATGGGATGGGATCCCTGGGATGGGATGGGATGGGATGGGATGGGATGGGATCCCTGGGATGGGAACAGATGAAATGGGATCCCTGGGATGGGATGGAATCCCTGGGATGGGATGGGATGGGATGGGATGTGATGGGATGGGATGGGATCACTGGGATGGGTTGGGATCCCTGGGATGGGATGGCCTCCCTGGGATGGGATCCATGGGATGGGTTACTTGGGATGGGATAGGATCCCTGGGATGGGAGAGGATGGGATGGGATATGTTGGGATGGGATGGGATCATTGGGATGGGATGGGATCCCTGGGATGGGATCCCTGGAATGTGATCCCTCGTATGGGATGGGATCACTGGGATGGGATGGAATCCCTGGGATGGGATCCCTGGGATGGGATGGGATGGGATGGGATCCCTGGGATGTTATGGGATCCGTGGGATGTGATGGGATGGGATTCCTGGGATGGGAATGGGTGGGATGGGATGGGATCACTGGGATGCGATGGAATCCCTGGGACGAGATCGCTGGGATGGGATGTGATGGGATGGGATGGGATGGGATGGGATCCCTGCGATGGGATGGGATGGTATGGGATGGGATCCCTGGGATGGGATCGGATGGGATGCCTGGGATGGGATGGGATGGGATCCGTGTGATGGGATGTGACCCCTGGGATGGGATGGGGTGAGATGGGATGGGATGGGATCCCTGGGATTGGATGGGATGGGATGGGATGGGATGGGATTGGATGGGATGGGTTGGGATGGTATGGTATCCCTGGGATGGTGTCCCTGGGATGGGATGGTGTCCCTGGGATGGGATGGGATGGGATGGCATGGGATGGGGTGGGATGGGATGGGATTGGATGGGATGGGGTGGGATGGGATGGGATTGGCTACACTGGGTTGGGATGGGATCGATGGGATGGGATGGGATGGAATGGGATCCCTGGGATGGTACGGAATGGGATCCCTGGGATGGGATGGGATACCTGGTATGGGATCCCTAGGATGGGATGGGATGGGATGGGATGGGATGCGATGGGATAGGATGGGATGGGATGCGATGGGATAGGATGGGATGGGATGGGGTAGGATGGGATGGGATCCCTGGGATGGGATGGGATCCCTGGGATGGGATCTCTGGGATCGGATGGTATCCATGGGATGGGATGCGTTGGGATGGGATGGAATCCCTGGGATGGGGACCAGGGGATGGGATGGGATCCCTGGGATGTGATCCCTGGGATGGGATGGGATCCATGGGATGGGATGGAATCCCTGGGATGGGATCCCTGGGATAGGATGGGATCCCTCGGTTGGGATCGAATCCCTGGGATGGCATCCCTGGGATGGGATGGAATCTCTGGGATGGGATCCCTGGGATGGGATGGGATGGGTTGGAATGGGATGGGATCCCTGGGTTGGGATGGGTTCCATGCGATGGGATCCCTGGGATGGGATGGGATGGGATGGGATGGGATGGGATGGGATGGGATGGGATCCCTGGGATGGGATGGGATGGGATGGAATGGGATGGGATCGGGTGGGATGGGATTGGTTGGGATGGGATGGGATCCCTGGGATGGTATGGGATCCCTGGGATGGGATGGTATCCATGGGATGGGATGGGTTGGGATGGGATTGGATCCCTGGGATAGGATGGAATGTGATGGGGTGGGATGGGATGGGATGGGTTGGGATGGGATGGGATCCCTGGGATGGGATGGGATGGGATGGGATGGGATGGGTTGGGATGGGATGGAATCCCTGGGATGGGGACCCGGGGATGGGATGGGATCCCTGGTATGGGATCCCTGGGATGGGATGGGATGGGATTCCTGGGATGGGATGGGATGGGATCCCTGGGATGGGATCCCTGGAATGTGATCCCTGGGATGGGATGGGATCCCTGGGATGGGATGGAATCCCTGGGATGGGATCCCTGGGATAGGATGGGATCCCTGGGTTGGGATCGAATCCCTGGGATGGCATCCCTGGGATCGGATGGAATCTCTGGGATGGGATCCCTGGGATGGGATGGGTTGGAATTGGATGGGATCCCTGGGTTGGGATGGGTTCCATGGGATGGGATCCCTGGGATGGGTTTGGATGGGATGGGATGGGATGGGATGGGATGGGATCCCTGGGATGGGATGGGATGGGATCCCTGGGATGGGATGGGATGGGATGGGATGGGATGGGATGGGATGGGATGGGATGGGATGGGATCCCTTGGATGGGATCGGATGGGATGCCTGGGATGGGATGGGATGGGATCCGTGGGATGGGATGTGATCCCTGGGATGGGATGGGTTGAGATGGGATGGGATGGGATGGGATGGGATCCCTGGGATTGGTTGGGATCCCTGGGATTGGATGGGATGGGATCCCTGGGTTGGGATGGGTTCCATGGGATGGGATCCCTGGGATGGGATGGGATGGGATCCCTGGGTTGCGATGGGTTCCATGGGATGGGATCCCTGGGATGGGATGGGATGGGATGGGATGGGATGGGATGGGATGGGGTGGGATGGGATGGGATCCCTGCGATGGGATGGGATGGTATGGGATGGGATCCCTGGGATGGGATCGGATGGGATGCCTGGGATGGGATGGGATGGGATGGGATCCGTGGGATGGGATGTGATCCCTGGGATGGGATGGGGTGAGATGGGATGGGATGCGATGGGATCCCTGGGATTGGATGGGATGGGATGGGATGGGATGGGATGGGATGGGATGGGTTGGGATGGGATGGGATGGGATTGGATGGGATGGGTTGGGATGGTATGGTATCCCTGGGATGGTGTCCCTGGGATGGGATGGGATGGGATGGGATGGGATGGGATGGGATGGGATGGGATGGGATGGGATGGGATGGCATGGGATGGGGTGGGATGGGATGGGACTGGATGGGATGGGGTGGGATGGGATGGGATTGGCTACACTGGGTTGGGATGGGATCGATGGGATGGGATGGGATGGAATGGGATCCCTGGGATGGTACGGAATGGGATCCCTGGGATGGGATGGGATACCTGGTATGGGATCCCTAGGATGGGATGGGATGGGATGCGATGGGATAGGATGGGATGGGATGCGATGGGATAGGATGGGATGGGATGGGATGGGGTAGGATGGGATGGGATCCCTGGGATGGGATGGGATCCCTGGGATGGGATCTCTGGGATCGGATGGTATCCATGGGATGGGATGGGTTGGGATGGGATGGAATCCCTGGGATGGGGACCAGGGGATGGGATGGGATCCCTGGTATGGGATCCCTGGGATGGGATGGGATGGGATGGGATGGGATGGGATGGGATCCCTGGGATGGGATGGGATCCCTGGGATGGGATGGGATCCCTGGGATGGGATCCCTGGAATGTGATCCCTGAGATGGGATGCGATCCCTGGGATGGGATGGGATTGGATGGGATGGCATGGGTTGGGATGGGTTGGGAACACTGGGATGGGATGTTATGGGATCCCTGGGATGAGTTGGGATGGGATGGGATCCCTGGGATGGGATGGGATCGCTGGGATGGGATCCCTGGGATGGGATGGGATGGAATGGGATGGGATGGGATGGGTGGGATCCCTGGGATGGGATGGGATCCCTGGGATGGGATCGGATGGGATGGGATGGGTTGGGATGGGTTGGGATGGGATAGGATATCTGGGATTGGATCCCTGGGATGAGATGGGAACCCTGGGATGGGATCCCTGGGATGGGATGGGATGGGATGGGATGGGATGGGATGGGATGGGATGGGATGGGATGGGATGGGATGGGATGGAATGGGATGGGATGGAATGGAATGGGATGGGATGGGATTGGATTGGATGGCATGGGTTGGGATGGGATTCGATGGGATGGGATGGGATCCCTGGGATGGGATCGGATGGGATGGGATGGGATCCCTGGGATGGAATTCCTGGGATAGGATGGGATCCCTGGGTTGGGATCGAATCCCTGGGATGTTATCCCTGGGATGGGATTGGATCCCTGGGATGGGATGGGATGGGATGGAATGGGATGGGATGTGATGGCATGGGATGGGATGGGATCCCTGGAATGGGATGGGATCCCTGGGATGGGATGGGATTCCTGGGATGGGAATGGATGGGATGGGATGGGATTGGATGGGATGGGATCCCTGTGATGGGATGGGATCCCTGTGATGGGATGGGATGGGATCCCTGTGATGGGATTTGTTGGGATGGGATCCCTGGGATGGGATGGAATCCCTGGGATGGGATCCCTGGGATGGGATGGGATGGGATCCCTGGGATGTTATGGGATCCGTGGGATGTGATGGGATGGGATTCCTGGGATGGGAATGGGTGGGATGGGATGGGATGGGATGGGATGGGATCCATGGGATGGGATGTGATCCCTGGGATGGGATGGGGTGAGATGGGATGGGATGGGATGGGATCCCTGGGATTGGATGGGATGGGATTGGATGGGATGGGTTGGGATGGGATGGGATTGGATGGGATGGGTTGGGATGGTATGGTATCCCTGGGATGGTGTCCCTGGGATGGGATGGGATGGGATGGGATGGGATGGGATGGGGTGGGATGGGATGGGATTGGATGGGATGGGGTGGGATGGGATGGGATTGGCTACAATGGATTGGGATGGGATGTGATCGATGGGATGGGATGGGATGGGATGGGATGGAATGGGATCCCTGGGATGGTACGGAATGGGATCCCTGGGATGGGATGGGATACCTGGTATGGGATCCCTAGGATGGGATGGGATGCGATGGGATAGGATGGGATGGGATGGGATGGGATGCGGTAGGATGGGATGGGATCCCTGGGATGGGATCCCTGGGATGGGATCTCAGGGATCGGATGGTATCCATGGGATGGGATGGGTTGGGATGGGTTGGGATGGGATGGAATCCCTGGGATGGGGACCCGGGGATGGGATGGGGTCCCTGGTATGGGATCCCTGGGATGGGATGGGATGGGATGGGATGGGATGGGATGGGATCCCTGGGATGGGACGGGATCCCTGGGATGGGATCCCTGGAATGTGATCCCTGGGATGGGATGGGATCCCTGGGATGGGATGGAATCCCTGGGAAGGGATCCCTGGGATAGGATGGGATCCCTGGGTTGGGATCGAATCCCTGGGATGGCATCCCTGGGATGGGATGGAATCTCTGGGATCGATCCCTGGGATGGGATGGGATGGGTTGGAATGGGATGGGATCCCTGGGTTGGGATGGGTTCCATGGGATGGGATCCCTGGGATGGGATGGGATGGGATGGGATGGGATGGGATGGGATCCCTGGGATGGGATGGGATGGGATGGGATCCCTTGGATAGGATCGGATTGGATGCCTGGGATGGGATGGGATGGGATCCGTGGGATGGGATGTGATCCCTGGGATGGGATGGGTTGAGATGGGATGGGATGGGATGGGATGGGATGGGATGGGATCCCTGGGATTGGATGGGATGGGATCCCTGGGATTGGATGGGATGGGATCCCTGGGTTAGGATTGGTTGGGATGGTATACCTGGGATGGGATGGAATCCCTGGGATGAGATCGCTGGGATGGGATGTGATGGGATGGGATGGGATGGGATGGGATCCCTGCGATGGGATGGGATGGGATGGGATGGGATGGGGTTGGATGTGATGGGATGGGATGGGATGGGATGAAATAGGATCCCTGGGATGGGATGGGATGCCTGGTATGGGATCCCTAGGATGGGATGGGATGGGATAGGATGGGATGGGATGGGGTATGATGGGATGCGATGGGTTGGGATGGGATGGGATCCCTTGGATGGGATGGGATCCCTGGGATGGGATCTCTGCGATGGGATGGTATCCATGGGATGGGATGGGTTGGGATGGGATGGAATCCCTGGGATGGGGACCCGGGGATGGGATGGGATCCCTGGTATGGGATCCCTGGGATGGGATGGGATGGGATGGGATGGGATGGGATGGGATGGGATGGGATGGGATGGGGTGGGATGGAATGGGATGGGATGGGATTGGATGGCATGGGGTGGGATGGGATTGGCTACAATGGGTTGGGATGGGATGGGATCGATGGGACGGGATGGGATGAAATCGGATCCCTGGGATGGTACGGAATGGGATCCCTGGGATGGGATGGGATACCTGGTATGGGATCCCTAGGATGGGATTGGAGGAGATGGGATGGGATAGGATGGGATGGGATGGGGTAGGATGGGATGGGATGGGTGGGGATGGGATCCCTGGGATGGGATGGGATCCCTGGGATGGGATCTCTGGGATGGGATGGTATCCATGGGATGGGATGGGTTGGGATGGGATGGAATCCCTGGGATGGGGACCCGGGGATTGGATGGGATCTCTGGTATGGGATCCCTGGGATGGGATGGGATGGGATGGGATGGGATGGGATGGGATGGGATGGGATGGGATGGGATTGGATGGGATGGGGTCGGATGGGATCCCTGGGATGGGATGGTATCCCTGGGATGGGATGGGATCCCTGGGATGGGATATCTGGGATGGGATGGGATGGGATGGGACGGGATGGGATGGGATGGGGTGGGAAGGGATGGGATGGGCTACAATGGGATGGGATGGGATGGGATGGGATGGGATGGGATGGGATGGGATGGGATGGGATGGGATGGGATGGGATGGGATGGGATGGGATGGGATGGGATGGGATGGGATGGGACGGGTTCCCTGGAATGGGATGGGATGGGATCCCTGGGTTGGGATGGGTTCCATGGGATGGGATCCCTGGGATGGGATGGGATGGGAGAGGATCTCTGGGATTGGATCCCTGGGATGAGATGGGATCCCTGGGATGGGATGGGATGGGATGGGATCCCTGGGATGGGATCCCTGGGATGGGATGGGATGCGATGGGATGGGATCCCTGGGATGGGATCGGATGGGATGCCTGGGATGGGATGGGATGGGATCCGTGGGATGGGATGTTATCCCTGGGATGGGATGGGGTGAGATGGGATGGGATGGGATGGATGGGATCCCTGGGATTGGATGGGATGGTATCCCTGGGTTGGGATTGGTTGGGATGGGATACCTGGGATGGCATGGGATGGGATGGGATGGGATGGGATGGGATGGGATGGGATTGGATGGGATGGGGTGGGATGGGATGGGATTGGCTACAATGGTTTTGGATGGGATGGGATCGATGGGATGGGATGGGATGAAATGGGATCCCTGGGATGGTACAGAATGGGATCCCTGGGATGGGATGGGATACCTGGTATGGGATCCCTAGGATGAGATGGGATGGGATGGGATGGGATGGAATGTGATGGGATGGGTTCCATGGGATGGGATCCCTGGGATGGGATGGGATGGGACGGGATCCCTGGGATGGGATAGAATCGCTGGGATTGGATCACTGGGATGGGATTGGATCCCTGGTGTGGGATTCATAGGATGGGATGGGATGGGATCCCTGGGATGGGATGGGATGGGATCCCTGGGATGGGATGGGATCCCTGGGATGGCACGGGATGGGATCGGATTGGATGGGATGGGATGCGACCCCTGGGATGGGATGGGATGGGATGGGATGGGATCCCTGGAATGGGATGGGATCTCTGGCAGGGGAAGGGATGGGATTCCTGGGTTGGGAACGGATGGGTTCCCTTGGATGGGACGGGATGGGATAGGATACTTGGGCTGGGAACAGATGGGATGGGATCCCGGGGATGGGATGGAATCCCTGGGATGGGATAGTTGGGATGGGATTGGATCCCTGGGATGGGATGGGATCCCTGGGATGGGATGGGATGGAATGGGATGGTATGGGGTGGGATGGGATGGGATGGGTTGCAATGGGATGGGATCCCTGGGATGGGATGGGATGGGATGGGATAGGATGGGATGGGATGGGATTTGATGGGATGGGATGGGGTGGGATGGGATGGGATGGGATAGGATCGCTGGGATTGGATCCCTGGGATGAGATGGGAACTCCGGGATGGTATCCCTGGGATGGGATGGGATGGGATGGGATGGGATGGGATGGGATGGGGTGGGATGGGATGGAATGTAATGGGATGGGATGGGATTAAATGGGATGGCATGGGTTGGGATGGGTTGGGAACCCTGGGATGGGATGTTATGGAATCCCTGGGATGAGATGGGATGGGATTGGATCCCTGGGATGGGATGAGATGGGATCCCAGGGATGGGATCCCTGGATTGTGATCCCTCGTATGGGATGGGATCCCTGGGATGGGATGGAATCCCTGGGATGGGATCCCGGGGATGGGATGGGATCCCTGGGATGGGATCCCTGGGATGGGATGGGATGGAATGGGATGGGATGGGATGGGATGGGATGGGTTGGGATGGGATGGGATGGGATTGGATGGGATGGGTTGGGATGGGATGGGATCTCTGGGATGGGATGGGATGGGATGGGATGGTGTGGGACGGGATGGGATGGGATGGGATCCTTTGATGGGATGGAATGGGATCCCTGAGATGGGATGCGATCCCTGGGATGGGATCCATGGGCTGGGATGGGGTCCCTGGAATGGGATGGGATCCCTGGAATGGGATGGGATGGCATTCCTGGGATGGGAATGCATGGGATGGGATGGGATTGGATGGGATGGGATCACAGGTTTGGGATGGGATCCCTGTGATGGGATGGGATGGGATCCCTGGGATGGGATTTGGTGGGATGGGATCCCTGGGATGGGATGGAATACCTGGGATGAGATCGCTGGGATGGGATGGGATGGGATGGGATGGGATGGGATGGGATGGGATGGGATGGGATGGGATCCCGGCGCTGGGATGGGATCGGATGGTATCCCTGGGATGGGATACATGGGATGGGATTGGATGTGATTGCATGGGATGGGATCGGATGGGATGGGATGGGCTAGAATGGGTTGGGAATGGGTGGGATCGATGGGATGGGAGCGGAGGGGATGGGATGGGATGCCTGGCATGGGATGGGATGGGATCCGTGGGATGGGATGGGATCCCTGGGATGGGATGGGATCCCTGGGATGGGATGTGTTCACTGGGATGGGATGGGATCCCTGGAATGGGATGGGATGGGATGGGATGGGATGGGAAGGGATCCCTGGGATGGGATGGGATCCCTGGGATGGGATGCGTTCACTGGGATGGGATGGGGTCCCTGGAATGGGATGGGATGGGATGGGATTCCTGGGATGGGATGGGATGGGATCCCTGGAATGAGATCCCTGGAATAGTATGGGATTCCTGCTTTGGGATCGAATACCTGGGATGGCATCCGTGAGATGGGATGGGATCTCTGACATGGGATCCCTGGGTGGGATGTGATCCGTGGGATGAGATGGGATGGGATGGGATGGAATGGGATGGGATCCCTTGGATGGGATGGGATCCCTGGGATGTTATCCCTGGGTTGGGATGGGATCCCTGGGATGGGATGGGATGGGAAAGGATGGGATAGGATGGGATGGGATGCGATGGGATGGGATGGGATGGGATCCCTGGGATGGGATGGAATGGGAAGGGATGGGATCCCTGGGATGGGATCCCTGGAATGGGATCCATGGGATGGGATGGGTTGGGATGGGTTGGGAACCCTTGGATGGGATCTTATGGGATCCCTGGGATGAGATGTGATGGGATTGGATCCCTGGGATGGGATGAGATGGGATCCTAGCGATGGGATCCCTGGAATGTGATCCCTCGTATGGGATGGGATCCCTGGGATGGGATGGAATCCCTGGGATGGGATCCCGGGGATGGAATGGGATGGGATGGGTTGGGATGGGAAGGGATGGGATGGGATCCCTGGGATGGGATGGGGTCCCTGGCACCTTATGGGATGGGATCGGATGGGATGGGATGGGATGGGATGGGATGGGATGGGATGGGATGGGATGGAATGGGATGGGATGGGGTGGGATGGGATTGGTTGGGATGGGATGGGATCACTGGGATTGGATCGGATGGGATCCCTGGGATGGGATGGGAACCCTGGGACCGGATGGGATCCCTGGGTTGGGATGTGTTCACTGGGATGGGATGGGATCCCTGGAATGGGATGGGATGGGATTCCTGGGATGGGATGGGATGGGATCCCTGGAATGGGATCCCTGGGATAGTATGGGATTCCTGCGTTGGGATCGAATCCCTGGGATGGCATCCTTGAGATGGGATGGGATCTCTGACATGGGATCCCTGGGATGGGATGTGATCCCTGGGATGAGATCGGATGGGATGGAATGGGATGGGATCCCTGGGATGGGATGGGATCCCTGGGATGGGATGGGATGGGAAGGGATGGGATAGGATGGGATGGGATGCGATGGGATGGGATGGGATGGGATCCCTGGGATGGGATGGAATGGGATGGGATGGGATCCCTGGGATGGGATGGGATGGGATGGGATGGCATCCCTGGGATGGGATGGGATCCCTGGGATGGGATCCCTGGGATGGGATCCATGGGATGGGATGGGTTGGGATGGGTTGGGAACCGTTGGATGGGATCTTCTGGGATACCTGAGATGAGATGTGATGGGATTGGATGCCTGGGATGGGATGAGATGGGATCCTAGCAATGGGATCCCTGGAATGTGATCCCTCGTATGGGATGGGATCCCTGGGATGGGATGGAATCCCTGGGATGGGATCCCTGGGATGGGTTGGGATGGGATGGGATGGGATGGGATGGGATGGGAAGGGATAGGATGGGATGGGATGGGATGGGATCCCTGGGATGGGATGGGATTCCTGGGATGGGAATGCATGGGATGGGATGGGATTGGATGGGATGGGATCACTGGGATGGGATGGGATGGGATCCCTGTGATGGGATGGGATGGGATCCCTGTGATGGGATTTGTTGGGATGGGATCCCTGGGATGGGATGGAATACCTGGGATGAGATCGCTGGGATGTGATGGGATGGGATCGGATGGTATCCCTGGGATGGGATACATGGGATGGGATGGCATGGGATGGGGTGGGATGGGATGGGATTGGATGGGATGGGGTGGGATGGGATGGGATTGGCTACACTGGGTTGGGATGGGATGGGATCGCTGGGATGGGATGGGATGGAATGGGATCCCTGGGATGGTACGGAATGGGATCCCTGGGATGGGATGGGATACCTGGTATGGGATCCCTAGGATGGGATGGGATGGGATGCGATGGGATAGGATGGGATGCGATGGGATAGGATGGGATGGGATGGGGTAGGATGGGACGGGATCCCTGGGATGGGATGGGATCCCTGGGATGGGATCTCTGGGATCGGATGGTATCCATGGGATGGGATGCGTTGGGATGGGATGGAATCCCTGGGATGGGGACCAGGGGATGGGATGGGATCCCTGGGATGGGATCCCTGGGATGGGATGAGATGGGATCCCTGGGATGGGATGGGATCCCTGGGATGGGATCGAATCCCTGGGATGGCATCCCTGGGATGGGATGGAATCTCTGGGATGGGATCCCTGGGATGGGATGGGATGGGTTGGAATGGGATGGGATCCCTGGGTTGGGATGGGTTCCATGCGATGGGATCCCTGGGATGGGATGGGATGGGATCCCTGGGATGGGATGGGATGGGATGGGATGGGATGGGATGGGATGGGATGGAATGGGATGGGATCGGGTGGGATGGGATTGGTTGGGATGGGATGCGATCCCTGGGATGGTATGGGATGGGATGGGATGGGATCCCTGGGAAGGGATGGGATCCATGGGATGGGATGGGATGGGTTGGGATGGGATTGGATCCCTGGGATGGGATGGAATCCCTGGGATGGGATCCCTGGGATAGGATGGGATCCCAGGGTTGGGATCGAATCCCGGGGATGGCATCCCTGGGATGGGATGGAATCTCTGGGATGGGATCCCTTGGATGGGATGGGATGGGATGGGATGGGATCCCTGGGATGGGATGGGATGGGATGGGATGGGATGGGATGGGATGGGATGGGATGGGATGGAATGGGATGGGATCGGGTGGGATGGGATTGGTTGGGATGGGATGCGATCCCTGGGATGGTATGGGATGGGATGGGATGGGATCCCTGGGATGGGATGGGATCCATGGGATGGGATGGGTTGGGATGGGATGGGATCCCTGGGATAGGATGGAATGTGATGGGGTGGGATGGGATGGGTTGGGATGGGATGGGATCCCTGGGATAGGATGGAATGTGATGGGGTGGGATGGGATGGGATCCCTGGGATGGGAACAGATGAAATGGGATCCCTGGGATGGGATGGAATCCCTGGGATGGGATGGGATGGGATGGGATGGGATGGGATGTGATGGGATGGGATGGGATCACTGGGATGGGTTGGGATCCCTGGGATGGGATGGCCTCCCTGGGATGGGATCCATGGGATGGGTTACTTGGGATGGGATAGGATCCCTGGGATGGGAGAGGATGGGATGGGATATGTTGGGATGGGATGGGATCATTGGGATGGGATGGGATCCCTGGGATGGGATCCCTGGAATGTGATCCCTCGTATGGGATGGGATCACTGGGATGGGATGGAATCCCTGGGATGGGATCCCTGGGATGGGATGGGATGGGATGGGATCCCTGGGATGTTATGGGATCCGTGGGATGTGATGGGATGGGATTCCTGGGATGGGATGTGATGGGATGGGATGGGATCCCTGCGATGGGATGGGATGGTATGGGATGGGATCCCTGGGATGGGATCGGATGGGATGCCTGGGATGGGATGGGATGGGATCCGTGTGATGGGATGTGACCCCTGGGATGGGATGGGGTAGGATGGGACGGGATCCCTGGGATGGGATGGGATCCCTGGGATGGGATCTCTGGGATCGGATGGTATCCATGGGATGGGATGCGTTGGGATGGGATGGAATCCCTGGGATGGGGACCAGGGGATGGGATGGGATCCCTGGGATGGGATCCCTGGGATGGGATGAGATGGGATCCCTGGGATGGGATGGGATCCCTGGGATGGGATCGAATCCCTGGGATGGCATCCCTGGGATGGGATGGAATCTCTGGGATGGGATCCCTGGGATGGGATGGGATGGGTTGGAATGGGATGGGATCCCTGGGTTGGGATGGGTTCCATGCGATGGGATCCCTGGGATGGGATGGGATGGGATCCCTGGGATGGGATGGGATGGGATGGGATGGGATGGGATGGGATGGAATGGGATGGGATCGGGTGGGATGGGATTGGTTGGGATGGGATGCGATCCCTGGGATGGTATGGGATGGGATGGGATGGGATCCCTGGGAAGGGATGGGATCCATGGGATGGGATGGGATGGGTTGGGATGGGATTGGATCCCTGGGATGGGATGGAATCCCTGGGATGGGATCCCTGGGATAGGATGGGATCCCAGGGTTGGGATCGAATCCCGGGGATGGCATCCCTGGGATGGGATGGAATCTCTGGGATGGGATCCCTTGGATGGGATGGGATGGGATGGGATGGGATCCCTGGGATGGGATGGGATGGGATGGGATGGGATGGGATGGGATGGAATGGGATGGGATCGGGTGGGATGGGATTGGTTGGGATGGGATGCGATCCCTGGGATGGTATGGGATGGGATGGGATGGGATCCCTGGGATGGGATGGGATCCATGGGATGGGATGGGTTGGGATGGGATGGGATCCCTGGGATAGGATGGAATGTGATGGGGTGGGATGGGATGGGTTGGGATGGGATGGGATCCCTGGGATAGGATGGAATGTGATGGGGTGGGATGGGATGGGATCCCTGGGATGGGAACAGATGAAATGGGATCCCTGGGATGGGATGGAATCCCTGGGATGGGATGGGATGGGATGGGATGGGATGGGATGTGATGGGATGGGATGGGATCACTGGGATGGGTTGGGATCCCTGGGATGGGATGGCCTCCCTGGGATGGGATCCATGGGATGGGTTACTTGGGATGGGATAGGATCCCTGGGATGGGAGAGGATGGGATGGGATATGTTGGGATGGGATGGGATCATTGGGATGGGATGGGATCCCTGGGATGGGATCCCTGGAATGTGATCCCTCGTATGGGATGGGATCACTGGGATGGGATGGAATCCCTGGGATGGGATCCCTGGGATGGGATGGGATGGGATGGGATCCCTGGGATGTTATGGGATCCGTGGGATGTGATGGGATGGGATTCCTGGGATGGGATGTGATGGGATGGGATGGGATCCCTGCGATGGGATGGGATGGTATGGGATGGGATCCCTGGGATGGGATCGGATGGGATGCCTGGGATGGGATGGGATGGGATCCGTGTGATGGGATGTGACCCCTGGGATGGGATGGGGTGAGATGGGATGGGATGGGATCCCTGGGATTGGATGGGATGGGATGGGATGGGTTGGGATGGGATGGGATGGGATGGGATTGGATGGGATGGGTTGGGATGGTATGGTATCCCTGGGATGGTGTCCCTGGGATGGGATGGTGTCCCTGGGATGGGATGGGATGGGATGGCATGGGATGGGGTGGGATGGGATGGGATTGGATGGGATGGGGTGGGATGGGATGGGATTGGCTGCACTGGGTTGGGATGGGATCGATGGGATGGGATGGGATGGAATGGGATCCCTGGGATGGTACGGAATGGGATCCCTGGGATGGGATGGGATACCTGGTATGGGATCCCTAGGATGGGATGGGATGGGATGGGATGCGATGGGATAGGATGGGATGGGATGCGATGGGATAGGATGGGATGGGGTAGGATGGGATGGGATCCCTGGGATGGGATGGGATCCCTGGGATGGGATCTCTGGGATCGGATGGTATCCATGGGATGGGATGCGTTGGGATGGGATGGAATCCCTGGGATGGGGACCAGGGGATGGGATGGGATCCCTGGGATGTGATCCCTGGGATGGGATGGGATCCATGGGATGGGATGGAATCCCTGGGATGGGATCCCTGGGATAGGATGGGATCCCTCGGTTGGGATCGAATCCCTGGGATGGCATCCCTGGGATGGGATGGAATCTCTGGGATGGGATCCCTGGGATGGGATGGGATGGGTTGGAATGGGATGGGATCCCTGGGTTGGGATGGGTTCCATGCGATGGGATCCCTGGGATGGGATGGGATGGGATGGGATGGGATGGGATGGGATGGGATGGGATGGGATCCCTGGGATGGGATGGGATGGGATGGGATGGGATGGAATGGGATGGGATCGGGTGGGATGGGATTGGTTGGGATGGGATGGGATCCCTGGGATGGGATGGGTTGGGATGGGATTGGATCCCTGGGATAGGATGGAATGTGATGGGGTGGGATGGGATGGGATGGGTTGGGATGGGATGGGATCCCTGGGATGGGATGGGATGGGATGGGATGGGATCCCTGGGATGGGAACAGATGAAATGGGATCCCTGGGATGGGATGGAATCCCTGGGATTGGATGGGATGGGATGGGATCCCTGGGATGGGTTGGGATCCCTGGGATGGGATGGCCTCCCTGGGATGGGATCCATGGGATGGGTTACTTGGGATGGGATAGGATCCCTGGGATGGGAGAGGATGGGATGGGATATGTTGGGATGGGATGGGATCATTGGGATGGGATGGGATCCCTGGGATGGGACCGGATGGGATGCCTGGGATGGGATGGGATGGGATCCATGGGATGGGATGTGATCCCTGGGATGGGATGGGGTGAGATGGGATGGGATGGGATGGGATCCCTGGGATTGGATGGGATGGGATTGGATGGGATGGGTTGGGATGGGATGGGATGGGATTGGATGGGATGGGTTGGGATGGTATGGTATCCCTGGGATGGTGTCTCTGGGATGGGATGGGATGGGATGGGATGGGATGGGATGGGATGGGATGGGGTGGGATGGGATGGGATTGGATGGGATGGGGTGGGATGGGATGGGATTGGCTACAATGGGTTGTGATGGGATGGGATCGATGGGATGGGATGGGATGGAATGGGATCCCTGGGATGGTACGGAATGGGATCCCTGGGATGGGATGGGATACCTGGTATGGGATCCCTAGGATGGGATGGGATGGGATGGGATGGGATGCGATGGGATAGGATGGGATGGGGTAGGATGGGATGGGATCCCTGGGATGGGATGGGATCCCTGGGATGGGATCTCGGGGATCGGATGGTATCCATGGGATGGGATGGGTTGGGATGGGTTGGGATGGGATGGAATCCCTGGGATGGGGACCCGGGGATGGGATGGGATCCCTGGTATTGGATCCCTGGGATGGGATGGGATGGGATTCCTGGGATGGGATGGGATGGGATCCCTGGGATGGGATCCCTGGAATGTGATCCCTGGGATGGGATGGGATCCCTGGGATGGGATGGAATCCCTGGGATGGGATCCCTGGGATAGGATGGGATCCCTGGGTTGGGATCGAATCCCTGGGATGGCATCCCTGGGATCGGATGGAATCTCTGGGATGGGATCCCTGGGATGGGATGGGTTGGAATGGGATGGGATCCCTGGGTTGGGATGGGTTCCATGGGATGGGATCCCTGGGATGGGTTTGGATGGGATGGGATGGGATGGGATGGGATCCCTGGGATGGGATGGGATGGGATCCCTGGGATGGGATGGGATGGGATGGGATGGGATGGGATGGGATCCCTTGGATGGGTTCGGATGGGATGCCTGGGATGGGATGGGATGGGATCCGTGGGATGGGATGTGATCCCTGGGATGGGATGGGTTGAGATGGGATGGGATGGGATGGGATGGGATCCCTGGGATTGGTTGGGATCCCTGGGATTGGATGGGATGGGATCCCTGGGTTGGGATGGGTTCCATGGGATGGGATCCCTGGGATGGGATGGGATGGGATCCCTGGGTTGGGATGGGTTCCATGGGATGGGATCCCTGGGATGGGATGGGATGGGATGGGATGGGATGGGATGGGATGGGATGGGGTGGGATGGGATGGGATCCCTGCGATGGGATGGGATGGTATGGGATGGGATCCCTGGGATGGGATCGGATGGGATGCCTGGGATGGGATGGGATGGGATGGGATCCGTGGGATGGGATGTGATCCCTGGGATGGGATGGGGTGAGATGGGATGGGATGCGATGGGATCCCTGGGATTGGATGGGATGGGATGGGATGGGATGGGATGGGATGGGATGGGATGGGATGGGATGGGATGGGTTGGGATGGGATGGGATGGGATTGGATGGGATGGGTTGGGATGGTATGGTATCCCTGGGATGGTGTCCCTGGGATGGGATGGGATGGGATGGGATGGGATGGGATGGGATGGGATGGGATGGGATGGGATGGGATGGCATGGGATGGGGTGGGATGGGATGGGACTGGATGGGATGGGGTGGGATGGGATGGGATTGGCTACACTGGGTTGGGATGGGATCGATGGGATGGGATGGGATGGAATGGGATCCCTGGGATGGTACGGAATGGGATCCCTGGGATGGGATGGGATACCTGGTATGGGATCCCTAGGATGGGATGGGATGGGATGCGATGGGATAGGATGGGATGGGATGCGATGGGATAGGATGGGATGGGATGGGATGGGGTAGGATGGGATGGGATCCCTGGGATGGGATGGGATCCCTGGGATGGGATCTCTGGGATCGGATGGTATCCATGGGATGGGATGGGTTGGGATGGGATGGAATCCCTGGGATGGGGACCAGGGGATGGGATGGGATCCCTGGTATGGGATCCCTGGGATGGGATGGGATGGGATGGGATGGGATGGGATGGGATGGGATGGGATCCCTGGGATGGGATGGGATCCCTGGGATGGGATCCCTGGAATGTGATCCCTGAGATGGGATGCGATCCCTGGGATGGGATGGGATTGGATGGGATGGCATGGGTTAGGATGGGTTGGGAACACTGGGATGGGATGTTATGGGATCCCTGGGATGAGTTGGGATGGGATGGGATCCCTGGGATGGGATGGGATCGCTGGGATGGGATCCCTGGGATGGGATAGGATGGAATGGGATGGGATGGGATGGGAGGGATCCCTGGGATGGGATGGGATCCCTGGGATGGGATCGGATGGGATGGGATGGGTTGGGATGGGTTGGGATGGGATAGGATATCTGGGATTGGATCCCTGGGATGAGATGGGAACCCTGGGATGGGATCCCTGGGATGGGATGGGATGGGATGGGATGGGATGGGATGGGATGGGATGGGATGGGATGGAATGGGATGGGATGGAATGGAATGGGATGGGATGGGATTGGATTGGATGGCATGGGTTGGGATGGGATTCGATGGGATGGGATGGGATCCCTGGGATGGGATCGGATGGGATGGGATGGGATCCCTGGGATGGAATTCCTGGGATAGGATGGGATCCCTGGGTTGGGATCGAATCCCTGGGATGTTATCCCTGGGATGGGATTGGATCCCTGGGATGGGATGGGATGGGATGGGATGGGATGGGATGGAATGGGATGGGATGTGATGGCATGGGATGGGATGGGATCCCTGGAATGGGATGGGATCCCTGGGATGGGATGGGATTCCTGGGATGGGAATGGATGGGATGGGATGGGATTGGATGGGATGGGATCCCTGTGATGGGATGGGATCCCTGTGATGGGATGGGATGGGATCCCTGTGATGGGATTTGTTGGGATGGGATCCCTGGGATGGGATGGAATCCCTGGGATGGGATCCCTGGGATGGGATGGGATGGGATCCCTGGGATGTTATGGGATCCGTGGGATGTGATGGGATGGGATTCCTGGGATGGGAATGGGTGGGATGGGATGGGATGGGATGGGATGGGATCCATGGGATGGGATGTGATCCCTGGGATGGGATGGGGTGAGATGGGATGGGATGGGATGGGATCCCTGGGATTGGATGGGATGGGATTGGATGGGATGGGTTGGGATGGGATGGGATTGGATGGGATGGGTTGGGATGGTATGGTATCCCTGGGATGGTGTCCCTGGGATGGGATGGGATGGGATGGGATGGGATGGGGTGGGATGGGATGGGATTGGATGGGATGGGGTGGGATGGGATGGGATTGGCTACAATGGGTTGGGATGGGATGTGATCGATGGGATGGGATGGGATGGGATGGGATGGAATGGGATCCCTGGGATGGTACGGAATGGGATCCCTGGGATGGGATGGGATACCTGGTATGGGATCCCTAGGATGGGATGGGATGCGATGGGATAGGATGGGATGGGATGCGGTAGGATGGGATGGGATCCCTGGGATGGGATCCCTGGGATGGGATCTCAGGGATCGGATGGTATCCATGGGATGGGATGGGTTGGGATGGGTTGGGATGGGATGGAATCCCTGGGATGGGGACCCGGGGATGGGATGGGGTCCCTGGTATGGGATCCCTGGGATGGGATGGGATGGGATGGGATGGGATGGGATGGGATGGGATGGGATCCCTGGGATGGGACGGGATCCCTGGGATGGGATCCCTGGAATGTGATCCCTGGGATGGGATGGGATCCCTGGGATGGGATGGAATCCCTGGGAAGGGATCCCTGGGATAGGATGGGATCCCTGGGTTGGGATCGAATCCCTGGGATGGCATCCCTGGGATGGGATGGAATCTCTGGGATGGGATCCCTGGGATGGGATGGGATGGGTTGGAATGGGATGGGATCCCTGGGTTGGGATGGGTTCCATGGGATGGGATCCCTGGGATGGGATGGGATGGGATGGGATGGGATGGGATGGGATCCCTGGGATGGGATGGGATGGGATGGGATCCCTTGGATAGGATCGGATTGGATGCCTGGGATGGGATGGGATGGGATCCGTGGGATGGGATGTGATCCCTGGGATGGGATGGGTTGAGATGGGATGGGATGGGATGGGATGGGATGGGATGGGATGGGATGGGATGGGATGGGATCCCTGGGATTGGATGGGATGGGATCCCTGGGATTGGATGGGATGGGATCCCTGGGTTAGGATTGGTTGGGATGGTATACCTGGGATGGGATGGAATCCCTGGGATGAGATCGCTGGGATGGGATGTGATGGGATGGGATGGGATGGGATGGGATCCCTGCGATGGGATGGGATGGGATGGGATGGGATGGGGTTGGATGTGATGGGATGGGATGGGATGGGATGAAATAGGATCCCTGGGATGGGATGGGATGCCTGGTATGGGATCCCTAGGATGGGATTGGAGGAGATGGGATGGGATAGGATGGGATGGGATGGGGTAGGATGGGATGGGATGGGTCGGGATGGGATCCCTGGGATGGGATGGGATCCCTGGGATGGGATCTCTGGGATGGGATGGTATCCATGGGATGGGATGGGTTGGGATGGGATGGAATCCCTGGGATGGGGACCCGGGGATTGGATGGGATCTCTGGTATGGGATCCCTGGGATGGGATGGGATGGGATGGGATGGGATGGGATGGGATGGGATTGGATGGGATGGGATCGGATGGGATCCCTGGGATGGGATGGGATGGTATCCCTGGGATGGGATGGGATCCCTGGGATGGGATATCTGGGATGGGATGGGATGGGATGGGACGGGATGGGATGGGATGGGGTGGGAAGGGATGGGATGGGCTACAATGGGATGGGATGGGATGGGATGGGATGGGATGGGATGGGATGGGATGGGATGGGATGGGATGGGATGGGATGGGATGGGATGGGATGGGATGGGATGGGATGGGACGGGTTCCCTGGAATGGGATGGGATGGGATCCCTGGATTGGGATGGGTTCCATGGGATGGGATCCCTGGGATGGGATGGGATGGGAGAGGATCTCTGGGATTGGATCCCTGGGATGAGATGGGATCCCTGGGATGGGAAGGGATGGGATGGGATCCCTGGGATGGGATCCCTGGGATGGGATGGGATGCGATGGGATGGGATCCCTGGGATGGGATCGGATGGGATGCCTGGGATGGGATGGGATGGGATCCGTGGGATGGGATGTTATCCCTGGGATGGGATGGGGTGAGATGGGATGGGATGGGATGGATGGGATCCCTGGGATTGGATGGGATGGTATCCCTGGGTTGGGATTGGTTGGGATGGGATACCTGGGATGGCATGGGATGGGATGGGATGGGATGGGATGGGATGGGATGGGATGGGATGGGATGGGATTGGATGGGATGGGGTGGGATGGGATGGGATTGGCTACAATGGGTTTGGATGGGATGGGATCGATGGGATGGGATGGGATGAAATGGGATCCCTGGGATGGTACAGAATGGGATCCCTGGGATGGGATGGGATACCTGGTATGGGATCCCTAGGATGAGATGGGATGGGATGGGATGGGATGGGATGGAATGTGATGGGATGGGTTCCATGGGATGGGATCCCTGGGATGGGATGGGATGGGACGGGATCCCTGGGATGGGATAGAATCGCTGGGATTGGATCACTGGGATGGGATTGGATCCCTGGTGTGGGATTCATAGGATGGGATGGGATGGGATCCCTGGGATGGGATGGGATGGGATCCCTGGGATGGGATGGGATCCCTGGGATGGCACGGGATGGGATCGGATTGGATGGGATGGGATGGGATGCGACCCCTGGGATGGGATGGGATGGGATGGGATCCCTGGGATGGGATGGGATCCCTGGAATGGGATGGGATCTCTGGCAGGGGAAGGGATGGGATTCCTGGGTTGGGAACGGATGGGTTCCCTTGGATGGGACGGGATGGGATAGGATACTTGGGCTGGGAACAGATGGGATGGGATCCCTGGGATGGGATGGGATGGAATGGGATGGTATGGGGTGGGATGGGATGGGATGGGTTGCAATGGGATGGGATCCCTGGGATGGGATGGGATGGGATGGGATAGGATGGGATGGGATGGGATTTGATGGGATGGGATGGGGTGGGATGGGATGGGATGGGATAGGATCGCTGGGATTGGATCCCTGGGATGAGATGGGAACTCCGGGATGGTATCCCTGGGATGGGATGGGATGGGATGGGATGGGATGGGATGGGATGGGATGGGATGGGATGGGATGGGATGGGATGGGATGGGGTGGGATGGGATGGAATGTAATGGGATGGGATGGGATTGGATGGGATGGCATGGGTTGGGATGGGTTGGGAACCCTGGGATGGGATGTTATGGAATCCCTGGGATGAGATGGGATGGGATTGGATCCCTGGGATGGGATGAGATGGGATCCCAGGGATGGGATCCCTGGATTGTGATCCCTCGTATGGGATGGGATCCCTGGGATGGGATGGAATCCCTGGGATGGGATCCCGGGGATGGGATGGGATGGGATCCCTGGGATGGGATCCCTGGGATGGGATGGGATGGAATGGGATGGGATGGGATGGGATGGGATGGGATGGGTTGGGATGGGATGGGATGGGATTGGATGGGATGGGTTGGGATGGGATGGGATCTCTGGGATGGGATGGGATGGGATGGGATGGTGTGGGACGGGATGGGATGGGATGGGATCCCTCAGATGGGATGGGATCCCAAGAATGGGATCCCTGGGATGGGATCCCAGGGATGGGATGGGAGGGGATTGGATGGGATGGGATGGGATGGGATGGTATCCTTTGATGGGATGGAATGGGATCCCTGAGATGGGATGCGATCCCTGGGATGGGATCCCTGGGCTGGGATGGGGTCCCTGGAATGGGATGGGATCCCTGGAATGGGATGGGATGGCATTCCTGGGATGGGAATGCATGGGATGGGATGGGATTGGATGGGATGGGATCACAGGTTTGGGATGGGATCCCTGTGATGGGATGGGATGGGATCCCTGGGATGGGATTTGTTGGGATGGGATCCCTGGGATGGGATGGAATACCTGGGATGAGATCGCTGGGATGGGATGGGATGGGATGGGATGGGATGGGATGGGATGGGATGGGATGGGATGGGATGGGATGGGATGGGATCCCGGCGCTGGGATGGGATCGGATGGTATCCCTGGGATGGGATACATGGGATGGGATTGGATGTGATTGCATGGGATGGGATCGGATGGGATGGGATGGGCTAGAATGGGTTGGGAATGGGTGGGATCGATGGGATGGGAGCGGAGGGGATGGGATGGGATGCCTGGCATGGGATGGGATCCCTGGGATGGGATGTGTTCACTGGGATGGGATGGGATCCCTGGAATGGGATGGGATGGGATGGGATGGGATGGGATGGGATGGGATGGGATGGGAAGGGATCCCTGGGATGGGATGGGATCCCTGGGATGGGATGCGTTCACTGGGATGGGATGGGGTCCCTGGAATGGGATGGGATGGGATGGGATTCCTGGGATGGGATGGGATGGGATCCCTGGAATGAGATCCCTGGAATAGTATGGGATTCCTGCTTTGGGATCGAATACCTGGGATGGCATCCGTGAGATGGGATGGGATCTCTGACATGGGATCCCTGGGTGGGATGTGATCCGTGGGATGAGATGGGATGGGATGGGATGGAATGGGATGGGATCCCTTGGATGGGATGGGATCCCTGGGATGTTATCCCTGGGTTGGGATGGGATCCCTGGGATGGGATGGGATGGGAAAGGATGGGATAGGATGGGATGGGATGCGATGGGATGGGATGGGATGGGATCCCTGGGATGGGATGGAATGGGAAGGGATGGGATCCCTGGGATGGGATCCCTGGTATGGGATCCATGGGATGGGATGGGTTGGGATGGGTTGGGAACCCTTGGATGGGATCTTATGGGATCCCTGGGATGAGATGTGATGGGATTGGATCCCTGGGATGGGATGAGATGGGATCCTAGCGATGGGATCCCTGGAATGTGATCCCTCGTATGGGATGGGATCCCTGGGATGGGATGGAATCCCTGGGATGGGATCCCGGGGATGGAATGGGATGGGATGGGTTGGGATGGGATGGGAAGGGATGGGATGGGATCCCTGGGATGGGATGGGGTCCCTGGCACCTTATGGGATGGGATCGGATGGGATCGGATGGGATGGGATGGGATGGGATGGAATGGGATGGGATGGGGTGGGATGGGATTGGTTGGGATGGGATGGGATCACTGGGATTGGATCGGATGGGATCCCTGGGATGGGATGGGAACCCTGGGACCGGATGGGATCCCTGGGTTGGGATGTGTTCACTGGGATGGGATGGGATCCCTGGAATGGGATCCCTGGGATAGTATGGGATTCCTGCGTTGGGATCGAATCCCTGGGATGGCATCCTTGATATGGGATGGGATCTCTGACATGGGATCCCTGGGATGGGATGTGATCCCTGGGATGAGATCGGATGGGATGGACTGGGATGGGATCCCTGGGATGGGATGGGATCCCTGGGATGGGATACATGGGATGGGATCGGATGTGTTTGCATGGGATGGGATCGGATGGGATGGGATGGGCTAGAATGGGTTGGGATGGGATGGGATCTATGGGATGGGAGCGGAGGGGATGGGATGGGATACCTGGGATGGGATGGGATGGGATCCGTGGGATGGGATGGGATCCCTGGGATGGGATGGGGTGAGATGGGATGGGATGGGATGGGATGGGATCCCTGGGATTGGATGGGATGGGATCCCTGGGTTGGGATGGGTTGGGATGGGATACCTGGGATGGGATGGAATCCCTGGGATGAGATCGCTGGGATGGGATGGGATGGGATGCGATGGGATGGGATGGGATGGGATGGGATGGGATTGGATGGGATGGGGTGGGATGGGATGGGATTGGCTACAATGGGTTGGGATGGGATGGGATCGATGGGATGGGATGGGATGAAATGGGATCCCTGGGATGGGATGGGATACCTGGTATGGGATCCCTAGGATGGGATGGGATGGGATGGGATGGGATGGGATGGGATGGGATGGGATGGGTTGGGATGGGATGGGATCCCTGGGATGGGATGGGATGGGATCCCTGGGATGGGATGGGATCCCTGGGATGGGATGGGTTGGGATGGGATGGAATCCCGGGGATGGGGACGAGGGGATGGGATGGTATCCCTGGTATGGGATCCCTGGGATGGGATGGGATTGGATGGGATGGGATCGGATGGGATCCCTGGGATGGGATGGGATGGGATGGGATACCTGGGATGGGATGGGATATCTGGGATGGGATATCTGGGATGGGATGTGATGGGACGGGATGGGATGGTATGGGATAGGATGGGATGGGATGGGGTAGGATGGGATGGGATGGGTTTGGATGGGATGGGATCCCTGCGATGGGATGGGATGGGATGGGATGGGATGGTATGGGATGCCATGACATGGCATGGGATCCGCGGGATGAGATGGGATGGGATGGGATGGGATACGTGGGATGGGATGGGATCCCTGGGATGGGATGAGATGGGATGGGATGGGATCCCTGGCTTGGGATTGGTGGGGATGGGATAACTGGGATGGGATGGAATCCCTGAGATGAGATCGCTGGGATGGGATGGGATGGGATGGGATGGGATGGGATGGGATGGGATGGGATGGGATGGGATGGGATGGGGTGGAGTGGGATGGGATGGGACGGGACGGGATGGGATGGGATACCTGCGATGGGATGGGATGGTATGGTATCCCTGGGATGGTGTCCCTGGGATGGGATGGGGTGGGATGGGATGGGATTGGATGCAGTGGGTTGGGATGGGATGGGATCGATGGGATGGGATGGGATGGGATGGGATGGGATGGGATGGGATGGGATGGGATGGGATGGGATCCCTGTGATGGTACGGAATGGGATCCCTGGGATGGGATGGGATACCTGGTATGGGATCCCTGGGATGGGATTGGACGGGATGGGATGGGATGGGATGGGATGGGATGGGATCCCTGGGATGAGATGGGATGGGATTGGATCCCTGGAATGGGATGAGATGGGATCCCAGGGATGGGACCCCTGGATTGTGATCCCTCGTATGGGATGGGATCCCTGACATGGGATGGAATCCCTGGGATGGGATCGCGGGGATGGAATGGGATGGGATGTGATCCCTGGGATGGCATCCCTGTGATGGGATCCCTGGGATGGGATGGGATGGGATGGGATGGGATGGGATGGGATGGGATGGGATGGGATGGGATGAGATGGGATCCTAGCGATGGGATCCCTGGAATGTGATCCCTCGTATGGGATGGGATCCCTGGGATGGGATGGAATCCCTGGGATGGGATCCGGGGGATGGAATGGGATGGGATGGGTTGGGATGGGATGGGAAGGGATGGGATGGGATCCCTGGGATGGGATGGGGTCCCTGGCACCGTATGGGATGGGATGGGATGGGATGGGATGGGATGGGATGGGATGGGATGGGATGGGATGGGATGGAATGGGATGGGATGGGGTGGGATGGGATTGGTTGGGATGGGATGGGATCACTGGGATTGGATCGGATGGGATCCCTGGGATGGGATGGGATCCCTGGAACCGGATGGGATCCCTGGGTTGGGATGTGTTCACTGGGATGGGATGGGATCCCTGGAATGGGATGGGATGGGATTCCTGGGATGGGATGGGATGGGATCCCTGGAATGGGATGGAATGGGAAGGGATGGGATCCCTGGGATGGGATCCCTGGTATGGGATCCATGGGATGGGATGTGATCCCTGGGATGAGATCGGATGGGATGGAATGGGATGGGATCCCTGGGATGGGATGGGATCCCTGGGATGGGATGGGATGGGAAGGGATGGGATAGGATGGGATGGGATGCGATGGGATGGGATTGGATGGGATGGGATCCCTGGGATGGGATGGAATGGGATGGGATGGGATACCTGGGATGGGATGGGATGGGATGGCATCCCTGGGATGGGATGGGATCCCTGGGATGGGATCCCTGGGATGGGATCCATGGGATGGGATGGGTTGGGATGGGTTGGGAACCGCTGGATGGGATCTTCTGGGATACCTGAGATGAGATGTGATGGGATTGGATGCCTGGGATGGGATGAGATGGGATCCTAGCAATGGGATCCCTGGAATGTGATCCCTCGTATGGGATGGGATCCCTGGGATGGGATGGAATCCCTGGGATGGGATCCCTGGGATGGGTTGGGATGGGATGGGATGGGATGGGATGGGATGGGATGGGATGGGATGGGAAGGGATAGGATGGGATGGGATGGGATGGGATGGGATCCCTGGGATGGGATGGGATGGGATTCCTGGGATGGGAATGCATGGGATGGGATGGGATTGGATGGGATGGGATCACTGGGATGGGATGGGATGGGATGGGATCCCTGTGATGGGATGGGATGGGATCCCTGTGATGGGATTTGTTGGGATGGGATCCCTGGGATGGGATGGAATACCTGGGATGAGATCGCTGGGATGGGATGGGATGGGATGGGATGGGATCGGATGGTATCCCTGGGATGGGATACATGGGATGGGATCGGATGTGTTTGCATGGGATGGGATCGGATGGGATGGGATGGGCTAGAATGGGTTGGGATGGGATGGGATCTATGGGATGGGAGCGGAGGGGATGGGATGGGATACCTGGGATGGGATGGGATGGGATCCGTGGGATGGGATGGGATCCCTGGGATGGGATGGGGTGAGATGGGATGGGATGGGATGGGATGGGATCCCTGGGATTGGATGGGAAGGGATCCCTGGGTTGGGATGGGTTGGGATGGGATACCTGGGATGGGATGGAATCCCTGGGATGAGATCGCTGGGATGGGATGTGATGTGATGGGATGGGATGGGATGGGATGGGATCCCTGCGATGGGATGGGATGGGATGGGATGGGATGGGATTGGATGGGATGGGGTGGGATGGGATGGGATTGGCTACAATAGGTTGGGATGGGATGGGATCGATGGGATGGGATGGGATGAAATGGGATCCCTGGGATGGTACGGAATGGGATCCCTGGGATGGGATGGGATACCTGGTATGGGATCCCTAGGACGGGATGGGATGGGATGGGATGGGATGGGATGGGATGGGATGGGATGGGATGGGATAGGATGGGATGGGATGGGGTAGGATGGGATGGGATGGGTTGGGATGGGATGGAATCCCGGGGATGGGGACGAGGGGATGGGATGGTATCCCTGGTATGGGATCCCTGGGATGGGATGGGATGGGATGGGATGGGATTGGATGGGATGGGATCGGATGGGATCCCTGGGATGGGATGGGATGGGATGGGATACCTGGGATGGGATGGGATATCTGGGATGGGATATCTGGGATGGGATGTGATGGGACGGGATGGGATGTTATGGGATGGGATGGGATGGGATAGGATGGGATGGGATGGGGTAGGATGGGATGGGATGGGTTTGGATGGGATGGGATCCCGGCGATGGGATGGGATGGGATGGGATGGGATGGGATGGGATGGGATGGGATGGGATGCCATGACATGGCATGGGATTCGCGGGATGAGATGGGATGGGATGGGATGGGATACGTGGGATGGGATGGGATCCCTGGGATGGGATGAGATGGGATGGGATGGGATCCCTGGGTTGGGATTGGTGGGGATGGGATAACTGGGATGGGATGGAATCCCTGAGATGAGATCGCTGGGATGGGATGGGATGGGATGGGATGGGATGGGATGGGATGGGATGGGATGGGATGGGGTGGAGTGGGATGGGATGGGACGGGACGGGATGGGATGGGATACCTGCGATGGGATGGGATGGTATGGTATCCCTGGGATGGTGTCCCTGGGATGGGATGGGGTGGGATGGGATGGGATTGGATGCAATGGGTTGGGATGGGATGGGATCGATGGGATGGGATGGGATGGGATGGGATGGGATGGGATGGGATGGGATGGGATGGGATGGGATGGGATGGAATGGGATCCCTGGGATGGTACGGAATGGGATCCCTGGGATGGGATGGGATACCTGGTATGGGATCCCTGGGATGGGATTGGACGGGATGGGATGGGATGGGATGGGATGGGATCCCTGGGATGAGATGGGATGGGATTGGATCCCTGGGATGGGATGAGATGGGATCCCAGGGATGGGACCCCTGGATTGTGATCCCTCGTATGGGATGGGATCCCTGACATGGGATGGAATCCCTGGGATGGGATCGCGGGGATGGAATGGGATGGGATGTGATCCCTGGGATGGGATCCCTGTGATGGGATCCCGGGGATGGGATGGGATGGGATGGGATGGGATGGGATGGGATGGGATGGGGTAGGATGGGATGGGATCCCAGGGATGGGATCCCTGGGATGGCATGGGATGGGATCGGATGGGATGGGATGGGATGGGATGGAATGGGATGGGATGGGGTGGGATGGGATTGGTTGGGATGGGATGCGATCCCTGGGATGGGATGGGATCCATGGGATGGGATGGGATCCATGGGATGGAATGGGTTGGGATGGGATTGGATCCCTGGAATGGGATGGGATGGGATGGGATGGCATCCCTGGGATGGGATGGGATGGGATGGGATCCCTGGGATGGGAACAGATGAAATGGGATCCCTGCGATGGGATGGAATCCCTGGGGTGGGATAGCCGGGATGGGATGGGATCTCTGGGATGGGATGGGATGGGATCCCTGGGATGGGTTGGGATCCCTGGGATGGGATGGGATCCCTGGCATGGGATCCATGGGATGGGTTACTTGGGATGGGATAGGATCCCTGGGATGGGAGAGGATGGGATGGGACGGGATGGGTTGGGATGGGATGGGATGTCTGGGATGGGATGGGATCCCTGGGATGGGATCCCTGGAATGTGATCCCTCGTATGGGATGGGATCCCTGGGATGGGATGGAATCCCTGGGATGGGATCCCTGGGATAGGATGGGATCCCTGGGGTGGGATCGAATCCCTGGGGTGGCATCCCTGGGATGGGATGGAATCTCTGGAATGGGATCCCTGGGATGGGATGGGATGGGTTGGAATGGGATGGGATCCCTGGGTTGGGATGGGTTCCATGGGATGGGATCCCTGGGATGGGATGGGATGGGATGGGATCCCTGGGATGGGATCCCTGGGATGGGATGGGAAGGGCTCCCTGGGATGGGATGGGATGGGATGGGATCCCTGGGATGGGATCCCTGGGATGGGATGGGATGGGATGGGATGGGATGGGAAGGGATGGGATAGGATGGGATGGGATGAGATGGGATGGGATGGGATGGGATGGGATGCGATGGGATGGGATCCCTGGGATGGGATGGAATGGGATGGGATGGGATCCCTGGGATGGGATGGGATGGGATGGCAACCCTGGGATGGGATGGGATCCCTGGGATGGGATCCCTGGGATGGGATCCATGGGATGGGATGGATTGGGATGGGTTGGGAACCGTTGGATGGGATCTTCTGGGATCCCTGAGATGAGATGGGATGGGATTGGATCCCTGGGATGGGATGAGATGGGATCCTAGCGATGGGATCCCTGGAATGTGATCCCTCGTATGGGATGGGATCCCTGGGATGGGATGGAATCCCTGGGATGGGATCCCGGGGATGGAATGGGATGGGATGGGATGGGATGGGATGGGATGGGATGGGATGGGATGGGATCCCTGGGATTGGATGGGATGGGATGGGATCCCTGGGTTGGGATGGGATGGGACGGTATCCCTGCGATGGTGTCCCTGGGATGGGATGGGATGGGATAGGATGGGATGGGATGGGATGGGATGGGATGGGGTGGGATGGGATGGGATTGGCTACAATGGGTTGGGATGGGATGGGATCGATGGGATGGGATGGGATGAAATGGGATCCCTGGGATGGTACGGAATGGGATCCCTGGGATGGGATGGGATACCTGGTATGGCATCCCTAGGATGGGATGGGATGGGATGGGATGGGATGGGATGGGGTAGGATGGGATGGGATGGGTTGGGATGGGGTAGGATGGTATGGGATGGGTTGGGATGGGATGGGATCCCTGGGATGGGATGGGATACCTCGTATGGGATCCCTAAGATGGGATGGGATGGGATGGGATGGGATGGGATGGGATGGGATGGGGTAGGATGGGATGGGATGGGTTGGGATGGGATGGGATCCCTGGGATCGGATGGGATGGGATGGGATGGGATGGGATCAGATGGGATGGGATGGGCTAGAATGGGTTGGGATGGGATGGGATCGATGGGATGGGAGGGGAGGGGATGGGATGGGATCCCTGGGATGGGATCCCTGGGATGGGATCCCTGGGATGGGATGGGATGCGATGGGATGGGATCCCTGGGATGGGATCAGATGGGATGCCTTGGATGGGATGGGATGGGATCCGTGGGATGGGATGGGATCCCTGGGATGGGATGGGGTGAGATGGGATGGGATGGGATCCCTGGGATTGGATGGGACGGGATGGGATCCCTGGGCTGGGATAGGTTGGGATGGGATACCTGGGATGGGATGGAATCCCTGGGATGAGATCGCTGGGATGGGATGGGATGGGATGGGATCCCTGCGATGGGATGGGATGGTATGATATCCCTGGGATGGTGTCCCTGGGATGGGATGGGATGGGATGGCATGGGATTGGATGGGATGGGGTGGGATGGGATTGGCTGCAATGGGTTGGGATGGGATGGGATCGATGGGATGGGATGGGATGGGATGGGATGGGATGGGATGGGATGGGATGGGATGGAATGGGATCCCTGGGATGGGATGGGATACCTGGTATGGGATCCCTGGGATGGGATGGGATGGGATGGGATGGGGTAGGATGGGATGGGACGGGATGGGATGGGATCCCTTCGATGGCATGGGATCCCTGGGATGGGATGGGATGGGATGGGATGGGATGGGATGGGATGGGATTGGATGGGATGGGATGGGATGGGATTGGATGGGATGGCACGGGTTGGGATGGGATTCGATGGGATGGGATGGGATCCCTGGGATGGCATCGGATGGGATGGGGTGGGATCCCTGGGATGGAATCCCTGGGATAGGATGGGATCCCTGGGTTGGGATCGAATCCCTGGGATGGCATCCCTGGGATGGGATGGAATCTCTGGGATGGGATGCCTGGGATGGGTTGGAATGCGATGGGATCCCTGGGATGGGATGGGATCCCTGGGATGGGATGGGATGGGATGGGATGGGATGGGATGGGATAGGACCTCTGGCATTGGATCTCTGGGATGAGATGGGATCCCTTGGATGGGATCCCTGGGATGGGATGGGATCCCTGGGATGTTATGGGATCCGTGGGATGTGATGGGATGGGATTCCTAGGATGGGAATGGGTGGGATGGGATGGGATGGGATCCCTGGGATGGGATGGGATCCCTGGGATGGGATGGGATCGTATCCCAGCGATGAGATTGGTTGGGATGTGACCCCTGGGATGGGATGGAATACCTGGCATGAGATAGCAGGGATGATATGGGATGGGAGGGGATGGGATGGGATGGGATCCCTGGGATGGGATACCTGGGATGGGATCGGATGGGATCGGATGGGATGGGATGGGATGCCTGGGATGGGATGGGATGGGATGGGATCCCTGGGATGGGATGGGATCCCTGGGATGGGATGTGTTCACTGGGATGGGTTGGGATCCCTGGAATCGGATGGGATTCCTGGGATGGGATGGGATGGGATCCCTGGGATAGTATGGGATTCCTGCGTTGGGATCGAATCCCTGGGATGGCATCCGTGAGATGGGATGAGATCTCTAACATGGGATCCCTGGGATGGGATGTGATCCCTGGGATGAGATGGGATGGGATGGAATGGGATGGGATCCCTGGGATGGGATGGGATGGGATGGGATGGGATGGGATGGGATCCCTGGAATGGGATGGGATCCCTGGGATGGGATGGGATGGGATCCCTGTGATGGGATTTGTTGGGATGGGATCCCTGTGATGGGATGGAATACCTGGGATGAGATCGCTGGGATGGGATGGGATGGGATCCCTGCACTGGGATGGGATCGGATGGTATCCATGGGATGGGATACATGGGATGGGATCGGATGTGATTGCATGGGATGGGATGGGATTGGATGGGATGGGATGGGCTAGAATGGGTTGGGATGGGATGGGATCAATGGGATGGGAGCGGAGGGGATGGGATGGGTTGGGATCCCTGGGATGGGATCACTTGGATGGGATGTGATCCCTGGTATGGGATCCCTGGGATGGGATGGGATGGGATGGGATGGGATCGATGGGATGGGATGGGATGGGTTGGGATGGGTTGGGATGGGATAGGATCGCTGGGATTGGATCCCTGGGATGAGATGGGAACCCTGTGATGGGATCCCTGGGATGGGATGGGATGGGATGGGATGGGATGGGATGGGATGGGATGGGTTGGGATGGAATGGGATGGGATGGGATGGGATTGGATGGGATGGCATGGGTTGGGATGGGATTCGATGGGATGCGATGGGATCCCTGGGATGGGATCGGATGGGATGGGATCCCTGGGATGGGTTGGGATCCCTGGGATGGGATGGCCTCCCTGGGATGGGATCCATGGGATGGGTTACTTGGGATGGGATAGGATCCCTGGGATGGGAGAGGATGGGATGGGATATGTTGGGATGGGATGGGATCCCTGGGATGGGATGGGATCCCTGGGATGGGATCCCTGGAATGTGATCCCTCGTATGGGATGGGATCCCTGGGATGGGATGGAATCCCTGGGATGGGATCCCTGGGATGGGATGGGATGGGATGGGATGGGATGGGATCCCTGGGATGTTATGGGATCCGTGGGATGTGATGGGATGGGATTCCTGGGATGGGAATGGGTGGGATGGGATGGGATCGCAGGGATGGGATGGAATCGCTGGGATGAGATCGCTCGGATGGGATGTGATGGGATGGGATGGGATGGGATCCCTGCGATGGGATGGGATGGTATGGGATGGGATCCCTGAGATGGGATCGGATGGGATGCCTGGGATGGGATGGGATGGGATCCGTGGGATGGGATGTGATCCCTGGGATGGGATGGGGTGAGATGGGATGGGATGGGATGGGATCCCTGGGATTGGATGGGATGGGATGGGTTGGGATGGGATGGGATGGGATTGGATGGGATGGGTTGGGATGGTATGGTATCCCTGGGATGGGATCCGTGGGATGGGATGGGATGGGATGGGATGGGATCCCTGGGATGGGATGGGATGGGATGGGATGGGATGGGATGGGATGGGATCCCTGGATGGGATCGGATGGGATGGCTGGGATGGGATGGGATGGGATGGGATCCCTGGGATGGGATGTGATGGGATGGGATGGGATCCCTGGGATGGGATGGGATGGGATGGGATCCCTGGATGGGATTGGATGGGATGGCTGGGATGGGATGGGATGGGATGTGATCCCTGGGATGGGATGGGGTGAGATGGGATGGGATGGGATGGGATGGGATGGGATGGGATGGGATCGGATGGGATCCCTGGGATTGGATGGGATGGGATCCCTGGGTTAGGATTGGTTCGGATGGGATACCTGGGATGGGATGGAATCCCTGGGATGGGGACCCGGGGATGGGATGGGATCCCTGGGATGGGTTCCCTGGGATGGGATGGGATGGGATGGGATCCCTGGGATGGGATGGGATCCCTGGGATGGGATATCTGGGATGGGATGTGATGGGACGGGATGGGATGGGGTGGGAAGGGATGGGATGGGCTACAATGGGATGGGATGGGATGGGATGGGATGGGATGGGATGGGATGGGATGGGATGGGATGGGATGGGATGCCATGGCATGGGATCCGCGGGATGAGATGGGATGGGATGGGATACGTGGGATGGGATGGGATCCCTGGGATGGGATGGGATGGGGTGGGATGGGACGGGATGGGATGGGATGGGATCCCTGCGATGGGATGGGATGGTATGGTATCCCTGGGATGGTGTCCCTGGGATGGGATGGGATGGGATGGGATGGGATGGGATGGGATGGGATTAGATGGGATGGGGTGGGATGGGATTGGCTACAATGGGTTGGGATGGGATGGGATCGATGGGATGGGATGAAATGGGATCCCTGGGATGGTACGGAATGGGATCCCTGGGATGGGATGGGATACCTGGTATGGGATCCCTAGGATGGGATGGGAGGGGATGGGATGGCATAGGATGGGATGGGATGGGGTAGGATGGGATGGGATGGGTTGGGATGGGATGGGATGGGATACCTGGGATGGGATGGGATCCCTGGGATGGGATGTGTTCACTGGGATGGGATGGAATCCCTGGAATGGGATGGGATGGTATTCCTGGGATGGGATGGGATCTCTGGTATGGGATCCCAGGGATGGGATGGGATGGGATGGGATGGGATGGGATGGGATGGGATGGGATGGGATGGGATGGGATGGGATTGGATGGGATGGGATGGGATGGGATTGGATGGGATGGGATGGGATCGGATGGGATCCCTGGGATGGGATGGGATCCCTGGGATGGGATGGGATCCCTGGGATGGGATATCTGGGATGGGATGTGATGGGACGGGACGGGATGGGATGGGGTGGGAAGGGATGGGATGGGCTACAATGGGATGGGATCCCTGGGATGGGATCCCTGGATTGTGATCCCTCGTATGGGTTGGGATCCCTGGGATGGGATGGAATCCCTGGAATGGGATCCCGGGGATGGGATGGGATCACAGGGATGGGATCCCTGGGATGGGATCCCTGGGATGTGATGGGATGGGATGGGATGGGATAGTATGGGATTCCTGCGTTGGGATCGAATCCCTGGGATAGCATCCGTGAGATGGGATGAGATCTCTAACATGGGATCCCTGGGATGGGATGTGATCCCTGGGATGAGATGGGATGGGATGGAATGGGATGGGATCCCTGGGATGGGATCCCTGGGGTGTTATCCCTGTGATGGGATGGGATCCCTGGGATGGGATGGGATGGGATGGGAAGGGATGGGATCCATGGGAAGGGATGGGTTGGGATGGGTTGGGAACCGTTGGATGGGATGGGATGGGCTCCCTGGGATGAGATGGGATGGGATTGGATCCCTGGGATGGGATGAGATGTGATGTTAGGGATGGGATCCCTGGAATGTGATCCCTCGTATGGGATGGGATCCGTGGGATGGGATGGAATCCCTGGGATGGGATGCCGGGGATGGAATGGAATGGGATGGGATCCCTGGGATGGGATCCCTGTGATGGTATCCCTGGGATGGGATGGGATGGGATGGGATGGGATGGGATGGGATGGGATGGGATGGGAAGGGATGGGATGGGATGGGAAGGGATGGGATGCGATCCCTGGGATGGTATGGGATGGGATGGGATGGGATCCCTGGGATGGGATGGGATCCATGGGATGGGATGGGTTGGGATGGGATTGGATCCCTGGGATGGGATGGAATGTGATGGGGTGGGATGGGTTGGGATGGGATGGGATCCCTGGGATGGGATGGAATGGGATGGGATCCCTGGGATGGGAACAGATGAAATGGGATCCCTGGGATGGGATGGAATCCCTGGGATGGGATAGCTGGGATGGGATGGGATCCCTGGGATGGGATGGGATCCCTGGGATGGGTTGGGATCCCTGGGATGGGATGGCCTCCCTGGGATGGGATCCATGGGATGGGTTACTTGGGATGGGATAGGATCCCTTGGATGGGAGAGGATGGGATGGGATATGTTGGGATGGGATGGGATCCCTGGGATGGGATGGGATCCCTGGGATGGGATCCCTGGAATGTGATCCCTCGTATGGGATGGGATCACTGGGATGGGATGGAATCCCTGGGATGGGATCCCTGGGATGGGATGGGATGGGATGGGATGGGACCCCTGGGATGTTATGGGATCCGTGAGATGTGATGGGATGGGATTCCTGGGATGGGAATGGGTGGGATGGGATGGGATCACTGGGATGGGATGGAATCCCTGGGACGAGATCGCTGGGATGGGATGTGATGTGATGGGATGGGATGGGATGGGATGGGATGGGATGGGATGGGATCCCTGCGATGGGATGGGATGGTATGGGATGGGATCCCTGGGATGGGATCGGATGGGATGCCTGGGATGGGATGGGATCCGTGGGATGGGATGTGATCCCTGGGATGGGATGGGGTGAGATGGGATGGGATCCCTGGGATTGGATGGGATGGGATGGGATGGGATGGGATGGGATGGGTTGGGATGGGATGGGATGGGATTGGATGGGATGGGTTGGGATGGTATGGTATCCCTGGGATGGTGTCCCTGGGATGGGATGGGATGGGATGGGATGGGATGGCATGCGATGGCATGGGATGGGGTGGGATGGGATTGGATGGGATGGGGTGGGATGGGATGGGATTGGCTACACTGGGTTGGGATGGGATGGGATCGATGGGATGGGATGGGATGGAATGGGATCCCTGGGATGGTACGGAATGGGATCCCTGGGATGGGATGTGATACCTGGTATGGGATCCCTAGGATGGGATGGGATGGGATGGGATGCGATGGGATAGGATGGGATGGGATGCGATGGGATAGGATGGGATGGGATGGGATGGGATGGGATAGGATGGGATGGGATGGGGTAGGATGGGATGGGATCCCTGGGATGGGATGGGATCCCTGGGATGGGATCTCTGGGATCGGATGGTATCCATGGGATGGGATGCGTTGGGATGGGATGGAATCCCTGGGATGGGGACCAGGGGATGGGATGGAATCCCTGGTATGGGATCTCTGTGATGGGATGGGATGGGATCCCTGGGATGGGATGGGATCCCTGGGATGGGATCCCTGGAATGTGATCCCTGGGATGTGATGGGATCCCTGGGATGGGATGGAACCCTTGGGATGGGATCCCTGGGATAGGATGGGATCCCTGGGTTGGGATCCCTGGGATGGGATGGGATGGGTTGGAATGGGATGGGATCCCTGGGTTGGGATGGGTTCCATGCGATGGGATCCCTGGGATGGGATGGGATGGGATGGGATGGGATGGGATGGGATCCCTGGGATGGGATGGAATGGGATGGGATGGGACCCTTTGATGGGATGGGATGGGATGGCATCCCTGGGATGGGATGGGATCCCTGGGATGGGATTCCTGGGATGGGATCCATGGGATGGGATGGGTTGGGATGGGTTGGGAACCGTTGGATGGGATCTTCTGGGATCCCTGAGATGAGATGGGATGGGATTGGATCCCTGGGATGGGATGAGATGGGATCCTAGCAATGGGATCCCTGGAATGTGATCCCTCGTATGGGATGGGATCCCTGGGATGGGATGGAATCCCTGGGATGGGGTCCCGGGGATGGAATCGGATGGGATGGGATCCCTGGGATGGGATCCCTGTGATGGGATCCCTGGGATGGGTTGGGATGGGATGGGATGGGATGGGATGGGAAAGGGATTGGATGGGATGGGATGGGATGGGATCCCTGGGATGGGATGGGATGGGATTCCTGGGATGGGAATGCATGGGATGGGATGGGATTGGATGGGATGGGATCACTGGAATGGGATGGGATGGGATCCCTGTGATGGGATGGGATGGAATCCCTGTGATGGTATTTGTTGGGATGGGATCCCTGGGATGGGATGGAATACCTGGGATGAGATCGCTGGGATGGGATGTGATGGGATGGGATGGGATGGGATGGGATCGGACGGTATCCCTGGGATGGGATACATGGGATGGGATCGGATGTGTTTGCATGGGATGGGATCGGATGGGATGGGATGGGATGGGCTAGAATGGGTTGGGATGGGATGGGATCTATGGGATGGGAGCGGAGGGGATGGGATGGGATACCTGGGATGGGATGGGATGGGATCCGTGGGATGGGATGGGATCCCTGGGATGGGATGGGGTGAGATGGGATGGGATGGGATGGGATGGGATGGGATGGGATAGGATGTGATGGGATGGGATTCGATGGGATGGGATCCCTGGGATGGGATCCCTGGTATGGGATCCATGGGATGGGATGGGTTGGGATGGGTTGGGAACCGTTGGATGGGATCTTATGGGATCCCTGGGATGAGATGTGATGGGATTGGATCCCTGGGATGGGATGAGATGGGATCCTAGCGATGGGATCCCTGGAATGTGATCCCTCGTATGGGATGGGATCCCTGGCATGGGATGGGATCCCTGTCATGGGATGGAATCCCTGGGATGGGATCCCTGTGATGGTATCCCTGGGATGGGATGGGATGGGATGGCAAGGGATGGGATGGGATGGGAAGGGATGGGATGGGATGGGAAGGGATCCTGGGATGGGATGGGATCCATGGGATGGGATGGGTTGGGATGGGATTGGATCCCTGGGATGGGATGGAATGTGATGGAGTGGGATGGGTTGGGATGGGATGGGATCCCTGGGATGGGATGGAATGGGATGGGATCCCTGGGATGGGAACAGATGAAATGGGATCCCTGGGATGGGATGGAATCCCTGGGATGGGATAGCTGGGATGGGATGGGATGGGATGGAATGGAATGGGATGGGATCCCTGGGATGGGATCCCTGTGATGGTATCCCTGGGATGGGATGGGATGGGATGGGATCCCTGGGATGGGATGGGATGGGATGGGATGGGATGGGATGGGAATGCATGGGATGGGATGGGAAGGGATGGGATGCGATCCCTGGGATGGTATGGGATGGGATGGGATGGGATCCCTGGGATGGGATGGGATCCATGGGATGGGATGGGTTGGGATGGGATTGGATCCCTGGGATGGGATGGAATGTGATGGGGTGGGATGGGTTGGGATGGGATGGGATCCCTGGGATGGGATGGAATGGGATGGGATCCCTGGGATGGGAACAGATGAAATGGGATCCCTGGGATGGGATGGAATCCCTGGGATGGGATAGCTGGGATGGGATGGGATCCCTGGGATGGGATGGGATCCCTGGGATGGGATGGCCTCCCTGGGATGGGATCCATGGGATGGGTTACTTGGGATGGGATAGGATCCCTTGGATGGGAGAGGATGGGATGGGATATGTTGGGATGGGATGGGATCCCTGGGATGGGATGGGATCCCTGGGATGGGATCCCTGGAATGTGATCCCTCGTATGGGATGGGATCACTGGGATGGGATGGAATCCCTGGGATGGGATCCCTGGGATGGGATGGGATGGGATGGGATCCCTGGGATGTTATGGGATCCGTGAGATGTGATGGGATGGGATTCCTGGGATGGGAATGGGTGGGATGGGATGGGATCACTGGGATGGGATGGAATCCCTGGGACGAGATCGCTGGGATGGGATGTGATGTGATGTGATGGGATGGGATGGGATGGGATCCCTGCGATGGGATGGGATGGTATGGGATGGGATCCCTGGGATGGGATCGGATGGGATGCCTGGGATGGGATGGGATCCGTGGGATGGGATGTGATCCCTGGGATGGGATGGGGTGAGATGGGATGGGATCCCTGGGATTGGATGGGATGGGATGGGATGGGATGGGATGGGATGGGTTGGGATGGGATGGGATGGGATGGGATTGGATGGGATGGGTTGGGATGGTATGGTATCCCTGGGATGGTGTCCCTGGGATGGGATGGGATGGGATGGGATGGCATGCGATGGCATGGGATGGGGTGGGATGGGATTGGATGGGATGGGGTGGGATGGGATGGGATTGGCTACACTGGGTTGGGATGGGATGGGATCGATGGGATGGGATGGGATGGAATGGGATCCCTGGGATGGTACGGAATGGGATCCCTGGGATGGGATGTGATACCTGGTATGGGATCCCTAGGATGGGATGGGATGGGATGGGATGCGATGGGATAGGATGGGATGGGATGCGATGGGATAGGATGGGATGGGATCCCTGGGATGGGATGGGATCCCTGGGATGGGATCTCTGGGATCGGATGGTATCCATGGGATGGGATGCGTTGGGATGGGATGGAATCCCTGGGATGGGGACCAGGGGATGGGATGGAATCCCTGGTATGGGATCTCTGTGATGGGATGGGATGGGATGGGATCCCTGGGATGGGATGGGATCCCTGGGATGGGATCCCTGGAATGTGATCCCTGGGATGTGATGGGATCCCTGGGATGGGATGGAACCCTTGGGATGGGATCCCTGGGATAGGATGGGATCCCTGGGTTGGGATCCCTGGGATGGGATGGGATGGGTTGGAATGGGATGGGATCCCTGGGTTGGGATGGGTTCCATGCGATGGGATCCCTGGGATGGGATGGGATGGGATGGGATGGGATCCCTGGGATGGGATGGAATGGGATGGGATGGGACCCTTTGATGGGATGGGATGGGATGGCATCCCTGGGATGGGATGGGATCCCTGGGATGGGATCCCTGGGATGGGATCCATGGGATGGGATGGGTTGGGATGGGTTGGGAACCGTTGGATGGGATCTTCTGGGATCCCTGAGATGAGATGGGATGGGATTGGATCCCTGGGATGGGATGAGATGGGATCCTAGCAATGGGATCCCTGGAATGTGATCCCTCGTATGGGATGGGATCCCTGGGATGGGATGGAATCCCTGGGATGGGGTCCCGGGGATGGAATCGGATGGGATGGGATCCCTGGGATGGGATCCCTGTGATGGGATCCCTGGGATGGGTTGGGATGGGATGGCAAGGGATGGGATGGGATGGGAAGGGATGGGATGCGATCCCTGGGATGGTATGGGATGGGATGGGATGGGATCCCTGGGATGGGATGGGATCCATGGGATGGGATGGGCTGGGATGGGATGGGATGGGAAGGGATGGGATGGAATGTGATGGGGTGGGATGGGTTGGGATGGGATGGGATCCCTGGGATGGGATGGAATCCCTGGGATGGGGTCCCGGGGATGGAATCGGATGGGATGGGATCCCTGGGATGGGATCCCTGTGATGGGATCCCTGGGATGGGTTGGGATGGGATGGGATGGGATGGGATGGGAAGGGATAGGATGGGATGGGATGGGATGGGATCCCTGGGATGGGATGGGATGGGATTCCTGGGATGGGAATGCATGGGATGGGATGGGATTGGATGGGATGGGATCACTGGGATGGGATGGGATGGGATCCCTGTGATGGGATGGGATGGAATCCCTGTGATGGGATTTGTTGGGATGGGATCCCTGGGATGGGATGGAATACCTGGGATGAGATCGCTGGGATGGGATGTGATGGGATGGGATGGGATGGGATGGGATGGGATGGGATGGGATGGGACGGTATCCCTGGGATGGGATACATGGGATGGGATCGGATGTGTTTGCATGGGATGGGATCGGATGGGATGGGATGGGATGGGCTAGAATGGGTTGGGATGGGATGGGATCTATGGGATGGGAGCGGAGGGGATGGGATGGGATACCTGGGATGGGATGGGATGGGATCCGTGGGATGGGATGGGATCCGTGGGATGGGATGGGGTGAGATGGGATGGGATGGGATGGGATGGGATGGGATGGGATGGGATGGGATAGGATGTGATGGGATGGGATTCGATGGGATGGGATCCCTGGGATGGGATCCCTGGTATGGGATCCATGGGATGGGATGGGTTGGGATGGGTTGGGAACCGTTGGATGGGATCTTATGGGATCCCTGGGATGAGATGTGATGGGATTGGATCCCTGGGATGGGATGAGATGGGATCCTAGCGATGGGATCCCTGGAATGTGATCCCTCGTATGGGATGGGATCCCTGGCATGGGATGGAATCCCTGGGATGGGATCCCTGTGATGGTATCCCTGGGATGGGATGGGATGGGATGGCAAGGGATGGGATGGGATGGGAAGGGATGGGATGCGATCCCTGGGATGGTATGGGATGGGATGGGATCCCTGGGATGGGATGGGATCCATGGGATGGGATGGGCTGGGATGGGATGGGATGGGAAGGGATGGGATGGAATGTGATGGGGTGGGATGGGTTGGGATGGGATGGGATCCCTGGGATGGGATGGAATGGGATGGGATGGGATCCCTGGGATGGGAACAGATGAAATGGGATCCCTGGGATGGGATGGAATCCCTGGGATGGGATAGCTGGGATGGGATGGGATCCCTGGGATGGGATGGGATCCCTGGGATGGGTTGGGATCCCTGGGATGGGATGGCCTCCCTGGGATGGGATCCATGGGATGGGTTACTTGGGATGGGATAGGATCACTTGGATGGGAGAGGATGGGATGGGATATGTTGGGATGGGATTGGATCCCTGGGATGGGATGGGATCCCTGGGATGGGATCCCTGGAATGTGATCCCTCGTATGGGATGGGATCACTGGGATGGGATGGAATCCCTGGGATGGGATCCCTGGGATGGGATGAGATGGGATGGGATCCCTGGGATGTTATGGGATCCGTGAGATGTGATGGGATGGGATTCCTGGGATGGGAATGGGTGGGATGGGATGGGATCACTGGGATGGGATGGAATCCCTGGGACGAGATCGCTGGGATGGGATGTGATGTGATGGGATGGGATGGGATGGGATCCCTGCGATGGGATGGGATGGTATGGGATGGGATCCCTGGGATGGGATCGGATGGGATGCCTGGGATGGGATGGGATCCGTGGGATGGGATGTGATCCCTGGGATGGGATGGGGTGAGATGGGATGGGATCCCTGGGATTGGATGGGATGGGATGGGATGGGATGGGATGGGATGGGATGGGATGGGTTGGGATGGGATGGGATGGGATTGGATGGGATGGGTTGGGATGGTATGGTATCCCTGGGATGGTGTCCCTGGGATGGGATGGGATGGGATGGGATGGGATGGGATGGGGTGGGATGGGATTGGATGGGATGGGGTGGGATGGGATGGGATTGGCTACACTGGGTTGGGATGGGATGGGATCGATGGGATGGGATGGGATGGAATGGGATCCCTGGGATGGTACGGAATGGGATCCCTGGGATGGGATGTGATACCTGGTATGGGATCCCTAGGATGGGATGGGATGGGATGGGATGCGATGGGATAGGATGGGATGGGATGCGATGGGATAGGATGGGATGGGATGGGGTAGGATGGGATGGGATCCCTGGGATGGGATGGGATCCCTGGGATGGGATCTCTGGGATCGGATGGTATCCATGGGATGGGATGCGTTGGGATGGGATGGAATCCCTGGGATGGGGACCAGGGGATGGGATGGAATCCCTGGTATGGGATCTCTGTGATGGGATGGGATGGGATGGGATCCCTGGGATGGGATGGGATCCCTGGGATGGGATCCCTGGAATGTGATCCCTGGGATGTGATGGGATCCCTGGGATGGGATGGAACCCTTGGGATGGGATCCCTGGGATAGGATGGGATCCCTGGGTTGGGATCCCTGGGATGGGATGGGATGGGTTGGAATGGGATGGGATCCCTGGGTTGGGATGGGTTCCATGCGATGGGATCCCTGGGATGGGATGGGATGGGATGGGATGGGATGGGATGGGATGGGATCCCTGGGATGGGATGGAATGGGATGGGATGGGACCCTTTGATGGGATGGGATGGGATGGCATCCCTGGGATGGGATGGGATCCCTGGGATGGGATCCCTGGGATGGGATCCATGGGATGGGATGGGTTGGGATGGGTTGGGAACCGTTGGATGGGATCTTCTGGGATCCCTGAGATGAGATGGGATGGGATTGGATCCCTGGGATGGGATGAGATGGGATCCTAGCAATGGGATCCCTGGAATGTGATCCCTCGTATGGGATGGGATCCCTGGGATGGGATGGAATCCCTGGGATGGGGTCCTGGGGATGGAATCGGATGGGATGGGATCCCTGGGATGGGATCCCTGTGATGGGATCCCTGGGATGGGTTGGGATGTGTTTGCATGGGATGGGATCGGATGGGATGGGATGGGATGGGCTAGAATGGGTTGGGATGGGATGGGATCTATGGGATGGGAGCGGAGGGGATGGGATGGGATACCTGGGATGGGATGGGATGGGATCCGTGGGATGGGATGGGATCCGTGGGATGGGATGGGGTGAGATGGGATGGGATGGGATGGGATGGGATGGGATGGGATGGGATAGGATGTGATGGGATGGGATTCGATGGGATGGGATCCCTGGGATGGGATCCCTGGTATGGGATCCATGGGATGGGATGGGTTGGGATGGGTTGGGAACCGTTGGATGGGATCTTATGGGATCCCTGGGATGAGATGTGATGGGATTGGATCCCTGGGATGGGATGAGATGGGATCCTAGCGATGGGATCCCTGGAATGTGATCCCTCGTATGGGATGGGATCCCTGGCATGGGATGGAATCCCTGGGATGGGATCCCTGTGATGGTATCCCTGGGATGGGATGGGATGGGATGGCAAGGGATGGGATGGGATGGGAAGGGATGGGATGCGATCCCTGGGATGGTATGGGATGGGATGGGATGGGATCCCTGGGATGGGATGGGATCCATGGGATGGGATGGGCTGGGATGGGATGGGATGGGAAGGGATGGGATGGAATGTGATGGGGTGGGATGGGTTGGGATGGGATGGGATCCCTGGGATGGGATGGAATGGGATGGGATGGGATCCCTGGGATGGGAACAGATGAAATGGGATCCCTGGGATGGGATGGAATCCCTGGGATGGGATAGCTGGGATGGGATGGGATCCCTGGGATGGGATGGGATCCCTGGGATGGGTTGGGATCCCTGGGATGGGATGGCCTCCCTGGGATGGGATCCCTGGAATGTGATCCCTCGTATGGGATGGGATCACTGGGATGGGATGGAATCCCTGGGATGGGATCCCTGGGATGGGATGAGATGGGATGGGATGGGATGGGATGGGATGGGATGGGATCCCTGGGATGGGATGGAATGGGATGGGATGGGACCCTTTGATGGGATGGGATGGGATGGCATCCCTGGGATGGGATGGGATCCCTGGGATGGGATCCCTGGGATGGGATCCATGGGATGGGATGGGATGGGATGGGATGGGATGGGATGGGATGGGATGGGATCCCTGGGATGGGATGGAATGGGATGGGATGGGACCCTTTGATGGGATGGGATGGGATGGCATCCCTGGGATGGGATGGGATCCCTGGGATGGGATCCCTGGGATGGGATCCATGGGATGGGATGGGTTGGGATGGGTTGGGAACCGTTGGATGGGATCTTCTGGGATCCCTGAGATGAGATGGGATGGGATTGGATCCCTGGGATGGGATGAGATGGGATCCTAGCAATGGGATCCCTGGAATGTGATCCCTCGTATGGGATGGGATCCCTGGGATGGGATGGAATCCCTGGGATGGGGTCCCGGGGATGGAATCGGATGGGATGGGATCCCTGGGATGGGATCCCTGTGATGGGATCCCTGGGATGGGTTGGGATGGGATGGGATGGGATGGGATGGGATGGGATGGGATGGGAAGGGATGGGATGGGATGGGATGGGATCCCTGGGATGGGATGGGATGGGATTCCTGGGATGGGAATGCATGGGATGGGATGGGATTGGATGGGATGGGATCACTGGGATGGGATGGGATGGGATCCCTGTGATGGGATGGGATGGAATCCCTGTGATGGGATTTGTTGGGATGGGATCCCTGGGATGGGATGGAATACCTGGGATGAGATCGCTGGGATGGGATGTGATGGGATGGGATGGGATGGGATGGGATGGGATCGGACGGTATCCCTGGGATGGGATACATGGGATGGGATCGGATGTGTTTGCATGGGATGGGATCGGATGGGATGGGATGGGATGGGATGGGCTAGAATGGGTTGGGATGGGATGGGATCTATGGGATAGGAGCGGAGGGGATGGGATGGGATACCTGGGATGGGATGGGATGGGATCCGTGGGATGGGATGGGATCCCTGGGATGGGATGGGGTGAGATGGGATGGGATGGGATGGGATGGGATGGGATAGGATGTGATGGGATGGGATTCGATGGGATGGGATCCCTGGGATGGGATCCCTGGTATGGGATCCATGGGATGGGATGGGTTGGGATGGGTTGGGAACCGTTGGATGGGATCTTATGGGATCCCTGGGATGAGATGTGATGGGATTGGATCCCTGGGATGGGATGAGATGGGAACGTAGCGATGGGATCCCTGGAATGTGATCCCTCGTATGGGATGGGATCCCTGGCATGGGATGGAATCCCTGGGATGGGATCCCTGTGATGGTATCCCTGGGATGGGATGGGATGGGATGGCAAGGGATGGGATGGGATGGGATGGGAAGGGATGGGATGCGATCCCTGGGATGGTATGGGATGGGATGGGATCCCTGGGATGGGATGGGATCCATGGGATGGGATGGGCTGGGATGGGATAGGATGGGAAGGGATGGGATGGAATGTGATGGGGTGGGATGGGTTGGGATGGGATGGCATCCCTGGGATGGGATGGAATGGGATGGGATCCCTGGGATGGGAACAGATGAAATGGGATCCCTGGGATGGGATGGAATCCCTGGGATGGGATAGCTGGGATGGGATGGGATCCCTGGGATGGGATGGGATCCCTGGGATGGGTTGGGATCCCTGGGATGGGATGGCCTCCCTGGGATGGGATCCATGGGATGGGTTACTTGGGATGGGATAGGATCATTTGGATGGGAGAGGATGGGATGGGATATGTTGGGATGGGATTGGATCCCTGGGATGGGATGGGATCCCTGGGATGGGATCCCTGGAATGTGATCCCTCGTATGGGATGGGATCACTGGGATGAGATGGAATCCCTGGGATGGGATCCCTGGGATGGGATGGGATGGGATGGGATCCCTGGGATGTTATGGGATCCGTGGGGTGTGATGGGATGGGATTCCTGGGATGGGAATGGGTGGGATGGGATGGGATCACTGGGATGGGATGGAATCCCTGGGACGAGATCGCTGGGATGGGATGTGATGTGATGGGATGGGATGGGATGGGATGGGATCCCTGCGATGGGATGGGATGGTATGGGATGGGATCCCTGGGATGGGATCGGATGGGATGGGATGGGATGGGATGGGATGGGATCCCTGCGATGGGATGGGATGGTATGGGATGGGATCCCTGGGATGGGATCGGATGGGATGCCTGGGATGGGATGGGATCCGTGGGATGGGATGTGATCCCTGGGATGGGATGGGGTGAGATGGGATGGGATCCCTGGGATTGGATGGGATGGGATGGGATGGGATGGGTTGGGATGGGATGGGATGGGATGGGATGGGATTGGATGGGATGGGATGGGATGGGATGGGATGGGATGGGATGGGATGGGATGGCATGGGATGGGGTGGGATGGGATTGGATGGGATGGGGTGGGATGGGATGGGATTGGCTACACTGGGTTGGGATGGGATGGGATTGGCTACACTGGGTTGGGATGGGATGGGATCGATGGGATGGGATGGGATGGAATGGGATCCCTGGGATGGTACGGAATGGGATCCCTGGGATGGGATGTGATACCTGGTATGGGATCCCTAGGATGGGATGGGATGGGATGCGATGGGATAGGATGGGATGGGATGCGATGGGATAGGATGGGATGGGATGGGGTAGGATGGGATGGGATCCCTGGGATGGGATGGGATCCCTGGGATGGGATCTCTGGGATCGGATGGTATCCATGGGATGGGATGCGTTGGGATGGGATGGAATCCCTGGTATGTGATCCATGGGATGGGATGGGATGGGATGGGATGGGATCCCTGGGATGGGATGGGATCCCTGGGATGGGATCCCTGGAATGTGATCCCTGGGATGTGATGGGATCCCTGGGATGGGATGGAACCCTTGGGATGGGATCCCTGGGATAGGATGGGATCCCTGGGTTGGGATCCCTGGGATGGGATGGGATGGGTTGGAATGGGATGGGATCCCTGGGTTGGGATGGGATCCATGCGATGGGATCCCTGGGATGGGATGGGATGGGATGGGATGGGATGGGATCCCTGGGATGGGATGGAATGGGATGGGATGGGACCCTTTGATGGGATGGGATCCCTGGGATGGGATCCCTGTGATGGGATCCCTGGGATGGGTTGGGATGGGATGGGATGGGATGGGAAGGGATAGGATGGGATGGGATGGGATGGGATGGGATCCCTGGGATGGGATGGGATTCCTGGGATGGGAATGCATGGGATGGGATTGGATGGGATGGGATGGGATGGGATGGGATGGGATGGGATGGGTTGGGATGGGATGGGATGGGATGGGATTGGATGGGATGGGTTGGGATGGTATGGTATCCCTGGGATGGTGTCCCTGGGATGGGATGGGATGGGATGGGATGGGATGGGATGGGATGGCATGGGATGGCATGGGATGGGGTGGGATGGGATTGGATGGGATGGGGTGGGATGGGATGGGATTGGCTACACTGGGTTGGGATGGGATGGGATCGATGGGATGGGATGGGATGGAATGGGATCCCTGGGATGGTACGGAATGGGATCCCTGGGATGGGATGTGATACCTGGTATGGGATCCCTAGGATGGGATGGGATGGGATGGGATGCGATGGGATAGGATGGGATGGGATGCGATGGGATAGGATGGGATGGGATGGGGTAGGATGGGATGGGATCCCTGGGATGGGATGGGATCCCTGGGATGGGATCTCTGGGATCGGATGGTATCCATGGGATGGGATGCGTTGGGATGGGATGGAATCCCTGGGATGGTGACGAGGGGATGGGATGGAATCCCTGGTATGGGATCTCTGAGATGGGATGGGATGGGATGGGATGGGATCCCTGGGATGGGATGGGATCCCTGGGATGGGATCCCTGGAATGTGATCCCTGGGATGTGATGGGATCCCTGGGATGGGATGGAACCCTTGGGATGGGATCCCTGGGATAGGATGGGATCCCTGGGTTGGGATCCCTGGGATGGGATGGGATGGGTTGGAATGGGATGGGATCCCTGGGTTGGGATGGGTTCCATGCGATGGGATCCCTGGGATGGGATGGGATGGGATGGGATGGGATGGGATGGGATGGGATGGGACCCTTTGATGGGATGGGATGGGATGGCATCCCTGGGATGGGATGGGATCCCTGGGATGGGATCCCTGGGATGGGATCCATGGGATGGGATGGGTTGGGATGGGGTGGGAACCGTTGGATGGGATCTTCTGGGATCCCTGAGATGAGATGGGATGGGATTGGATCCCTGGGATGGGATGAGATGGGATCCTAGCAATGGGATCCCTGGAATGTGATCCCTCGTATGGGATGGGATCCCTGGGATGGGATGGAATCCCTGGGATGGGATCCCGGGGATGGAATCGGATGGGATGGGATCCCTGGGATGGGATCCCTGGGATGGGTTGGGATGGGATGGGATGGGATGGGATGGGAAGGGATAGGATGGGATGGGATGGGATGGGATCCCTGGGATGGGATGGGATGGGATTCCTGGGATGGGAATGCATGGGATGGGATGGGATTGGATGGGATGGGATTACTGGGATGGGATGGGATGGGATCCCTGTGATGGGATGGGATGGAATCCCTGTGATGGGATTTGTTGGGATGGGATCCCTGGGATGGGATGGAATACCTGGGATGAGATCGCTGGGATGGGATGTGATGGGATGGGATGGGATCGGATGGTATCCCTGGGATGGGATACATGGGATGGGATCGGATGTGTTTGCATGGGATGGGATCGGATGGGATGGGATGGGCTAGAATGGGTTGGGATGGGATGGGATCTATGGGATGGGAGCGGAGGGGATGGGATGGGATACCTGGGATGGGATGGGATGGGATCCGTGGGATGGGATGGGATCCCTGGGATGGGATGGGGTGAGATGGGATGGGATGGGATGGCATGGGACCCTTTGATGGGATGGGATGGGATGGCATCCCTGGGATGGGATCCATGGGATGGGATGGGTTGGGATGGGGTGGGAACCGTTGGATGGGATCTTCTGGGATCCCTGAGATGAGATGGGATGGGATTGGATCCCTGGGATGGGATGAGATGGGATCCTAGCAATGGGATCCCTGGAATGTGATCCCTCGTATGGGATGGGATCCCTGGGATGGGATGGAATCCCTGGGATGGGATCCCGGGGATGGAATCGGATGGGATGGGATCCCTGGGATGGGATCCCTGTGATGGGATCCCTGGGATGGGTTGGGATGGGATGGGATGGGATGGGAAGGGATAGGATGGGATGGGATGGGATCCCTGGGATGGGATGGGATGGGATTCCTGGGATGGGAATGCATGGGATGGGATGGGATTGGATGGGATGGGATTACTGGGATGGGATGGGATGGGATCCCTGTGATGGGATGGGATGGAATCCCTGTGATGGGATTTGTTGGGATGGGATCCCTGGGATGGGATGGAATACCTGGGATGAGATCGCTGGGATGGGATGTGATGGGATGGGATGGGATCGGATGGTATCCCTGGGATGGGATACATGGGATGGGATCGGATGTGTTTGCATGGGATGGGATCGGATGGGATGGGATGGGCTAGAATGGGTTGGGATGGGATGGGATCTATGGGATGGGAGCGGAGGGGATGGGATGGGATACCTGGGATGGGATGGGATGGGATCCGTGGGATGGGATGGGATCCCTGGGATGGGATGGGGTGAGATGGGATGGGATGGGATGGGATGGGATGGGATGGGACCCTTTGATGGGATGGGATGGGATGGCATCCCTGGGATGGGATCCATGGGATGGGATGGGTTGGGATGGGGTGGGAACCGTTGGATGGGATCTTCTGGGATCCCTGAGATGAGATGGGATGGGATTGGATCCCTGGGATGGGATGAGATGGGATCCTAGCAATGGGATCCCTGGAATGTGATCCCTCGTATGGGATGGGATCCCTGGGATGGGATGGAATCCCTGGGATGGGATCCCGGGGATGGAATCGGATGGGATGGGATCCCTGGGATGGGATCCCTGTGATGGGATCCCTGGGATGGGTTGGGATGGGATGGGATGGGATGGGAAGGGATAGGATGGGATGGGATGGGATGGGATCCCTGGGATGGGATGGGATGGGATTCCTGGGATGGGAATGCATGGGATGGGATGGGATTGGATGGGATGGGATTACTGGGATGGGATGGGATGGGATCCCTGTGATGGGATGGGATGGAATCCCTGTGATGGGATTTGTTGGGATGGGATCCCTGGGATGGGATGGAATACCTGGGATGAGATCGCTGGGATGGGATGTGATGGGATGGGATGGGATCGGATGGTATCCCTGGGATGGGATACATGGGATGGGATCGGATGTGTTTGCATGGGATGGGATCGGATGGGATGGGATGGGCTAGAATGGGTTGGGATGGGATGGGATCTATGGGATGGGAGCGGAGGGAATGGGATGGGATACCTGGGATGGGATGGGATGGGATCCGTGGGATGGGATGGGATCCCTGGGATGGGATGGGGTGAGATGGGATGGGATGGGATGGGATGGGATGGGATGGGATGGGATGGGATGGGATAGGATGTGATGGGATGGGATTCGATGGGATGGGATCCCTGGGATGGGATCCCTGGTATGGGATCCATGGGATGGGATGTGTTGGGATGGGTTGGGAACCGTTGGATGGGATCTTATGGGATCCCTGGGATGAGATGTGATGGGATTGGATCCCTGGGATGGGATGAGATGGGATCCTAGCGATGGGATCCCTGGAATGTGATCCCTCGTATGGGATGGGATCCCTGGCATGGGATGGAATCCCTGGGATGGGATCCCTGTGATGGTATCCCTGGGATGGGATGGGATGGGATGGCAAGGGATGGGATGGGAAGGGATGGGATGCGATCCCTGGGATGGTATGGGATGGTATGGGATGGGATGGGATGGGATCCCTGGGATGGGATGGGATCCATGGGATGGGATGGGTTGGGATGGGATTGGATCCCTGGGATGGGATGGAATGTGATGGGGTGGGATGGGATGGGATGGGATCCCTGGGATGGGATGGAATGGGATGGGATCCCTGGGATGGGAACAGATGAAATGGGATCCCTGGGATGGGATGGA